>NW_026869060.1:156910-346434 GCF_020745735.1 Hemiscyllium ocellatum
ATGGCAGACTGGGTTCAATTTAGACAAATGTAAGCTGTTGGATTTTGGAAAGGCACGTAAGGGCAAGACTTAACACTTAATGGTAAAGTCTTGGGAATGTTGCTGAACATAGAGACCATGGAGAGCAGTTCATTGTTCCTTGTAAGTAGAGTTACAGGTAGGCAGGCTAGTGAAGTTGGTATTTGCTATGCTTCTATTCAATACGTTGATTACAGAAGCTGGGACGTCACATTGTGGCTGGACAGGGAACATTGATTAAGCCATTTCAGGAATTCTGTTTTAAGTTTGGAATTCCTGTTCTGATATTATGAATCTTGAAAGAGTTTCAGACAAGATTTACAAAGACTTTGCTCGGGTTGGAGGATTTGGGCTACAGGAGAGGCTGAATAGACAGGGTTAATTTCCTGGAACTTCAAAGACTGAGAGGTGACTTCATGGAGATTTATAAAATCATGAGGGGCATGGATAAGGTGAACAGCCAGGGTTTTTTTCCCCAGTTTAGGGGGTTCAAAACAAAATTTGCATGGGTTTACGTGAGAGGCAAAGATTTAAAAATGGATCTAAGGGGCAAAGTTTCCAAGCTGTGTGTGGACTGAGCTGCCAGGTGATGTAGTGGAGGCTGATACAATTACAACATTTGAACTGCATCCATTCGGGTATATGAATAGGAAGTTTCGAATGATACGGACCAATTGCTGGCAAATGGGCTCATTTGTTGACGATTCCTGGTTGGCATGGACAAATGGGCCAAAGGTCTGTTTCTGTGCTGTACATCTCTATGACACTAATAAAATGAAAGTAAGGTGTGTTCCCTTTTGGTGGAGAGCTCGCAGAAGCACAGATAATTGTCTTGGAGCTGAGAAGGATAAGCAGTGATTTTGACCAGGTTCAAATTTGTTTCTCGGATATTTAATTTGCAGAGAGAGGGGAATTGTTAACAATGTCACAATTTTAGTAACTATTTTCAGGTAATTGTAAGGTAATATGTGAATATGTGAACATTTTTTTATTCAGTAAGTCTGAGCAATCTGGAACAGTCTGAAAGAGCTGGACACTCGACTCAGCAGTTATTCATGAACAGATTTGGAATTTATATTTTAAGGAAAGATTTGGGGGGGCTATGGGCAAATGGGGAAGGAATTAGGACAGATTTGCAACATCTGCAGAGGGAGAGGATACATCCAAATGGGCTGAATAGCCCCAGCCCCTGTGCTCTGTGATACAGCCCCATTGACTGTGAATGTTGAAGCTCATCCCAGGGCAGAGAGAGGGAGGATCCCACCACTCACCCCACAATGTGCCCCGATGATTGATGTCAGCGCTGGCCAATAGGGCCAGAAGGCAGTACAGGAGGACCAGGTCGGTACCAGTTTGTCCTCCGACCAATCGGAGTGAATGAGGGCATCCTCAAGGCTGGAACTAAGAAAGGCACATATCGCAGAGATTTGAGAAACTGGAGGATATGAGTAGGGAGCGTTCTGTGGCTGGTGAGAAATTATTAAAAAAAAAAGAGTTGTGAAAATGGATGAGCTGACAGTAATCGGGAAGAGTTGAGATGGATGAATTTAGAGTTATTGAGGATTATGAGTCATAACGTGATACAGCAAGGAAACAGGCCCTGTGGTCCACCAGTCCATGCCGACCATAATTCCCAAACGGAACTAATTGTACCTGCCTCCGCTTGGTCCACATCCACCCAAATATTTCCTATTTATGTACGTATCTGAATGTCTTTCAAATATTGTAATTGTATTCACAGCTACCACTTCCTCTGGAACTTCATTTCACATGTATAATTTTTTCTTAAAAAAACCTAATGTCTTTTCCTCAAATCTTTCTCATCTCTTCCCAAAAATGAATGCACCTGAGTTTGAATCCCCCCTCCCCCGCTATTCCCTATCTAAACTCTTTCTGATTTTTATAAACCTCTAATAAGGTTACCCTCCAACCTCATGCACGCCGGTAAAAAATTCCCAGCCTATCAGCCTCTCTTTGAACACAATCCCTCCAATCATGGCAACATGCTGGTAAATTCTTCTGAACCTGCTCCAATTTAATAATAACCTTCCTATAACAGCCCACCCAGAACTGGACAGATTATTCCAGAAGAGCCTCCCCAACGTCCTGTACATCCTCAAGATAACGTCCCAACTCCTGTAATCCAAGGTCTGAGCAATGAAGGTCAGTGTGCTAAGCACCTTATTAACCACCCATGGTCTACATGAACACAAACTTCAAAGGTGTGAAGCCCTTGCTTTCTTTGTTCCCATATCACTACTCAAGGCCCGACTTTATTGAGTGTAAGTCCTGCCCTGGTTTGTTTTGTCAGGATGTTATATTTTGCATTTATTCCAATCCAAAAAGCCCTTTTGAGTATAAAGGCAGTAAGAGTAAAATTAGAGGGAGATCAGGAGGCAAAAAAAGGGACGTGAGATAGCTTTGGTGAATAGGGTTAAGGATAATCCGAAGGGCCTTTATAAATACATGACGAAAAAAAGGCTAACGAGGGAGAAAATAGAGACCCGCAAAGATCAGCAAGGCAGCCATTGTGTGGAGCTGCAGGCGATGGGTGAGATAGGAAGCGAGTGTTTGTGCATCAGTGTTTCTGTGAAGAAGGACATGGGAGAGATAGAATGGGGGGAATAAATGGTGACATCCTGAAACATGTCCATATTACAGAGGGGGGGGGGGTGCTGGATGGGTGGCTGAGGAGTGGGGCAGGGGAAAGGATTCACATTTTTAGTATCGTTGTGATCTCCTCTGGAGTAGAGTTGACCTGCATAAGAAGGATGGATTGTACCTGAATTGGAAGGTAGTCTAATATCCAGCCAGGGAGATTGTTAGTGATACTCAGGAGGCATTAAACAAGTGAGGGAGTGGGTCTTAACCCAAGAAGATAGTAAGAAAAAGAGGTATATCTGGTGGCTGGTGCAGTTCAGAAGTCGAATAGTCAAGGCAGGCAAGGGCAAGGCCAGAATGTAGTCAGACCGAGCAGTGGCACTGTATTTACTTCATTACAAGACACCTGACAAGGAAGGCAGATGAGCTCAGGGTATGGTTTTCAACATGGCACTGGGATATTATAGCAATTACAGAGGCATCACTCGGTGGATAGGAATTGCAGCTTAATGTTCCAGGGTATAGATGCTATAGGAAGAATAGAAAGGGGGACAAGAGAGGAGGGGGAGTGGCATTTTTGATTCGGGATAGGCATTATGTTTTTGTTTAGGGAAGATATTCCTGGGAGTACGCCCAGTGAAGTTATTAAGGTGGAACTGGGAAATAAGAAAGGAGATGATCACCTTATTGGAGTTTTCTGCATGGATTCGTGTGAGTGCTCTGGTTTCCTACCTCAGTCCAAAGATGTGCAGGATAGGTTGGATTATCCAGGCTGAATTGCCCACAGTGTTCAGGGATGTAGGTTGGGTGGAATTGTCCAGGCTGAATTGCCCATAAAGTTCAGGATTGCAGGTTGGATGGCTTCGGAAAGACAATGTTACCGAGGGAGGTTAGGAGGCTCTCCAGGTCAGTATCGATGTGATGGGGGCTGAATGACCTGCTTCCACACAGTTGCAAGTCTCTGATAATTCTACTAGTTTTAAAATAGTTACAGAAAAATAATATACCAGATCTAAAAGCTAAGGTTCTGAATAGACAAAGGCCAATTTTGATTGCACAAGGCAAGAACTTTCATCTGGCCCCCCGGCCTGCTCTTGCCATTCAATAAGAACAGGGCTGATCTTTTCATGGGCCTCAGCTCCACATTCTGCCTCCTCCATAACCCTTAGTTCCTTTCCTGTTCACAAATTCACATTTTGCCTTAAAGGCATTCAAGTTGATAACGTCAAATGTTGCACTCACAGGGAATTCCACAGATTCCAACCCTTTAGCTGAAGAAGCTCCTCCTGAACTCAGTCCTAAATCTGCTCCCCTTATTTTGAGGTAATGCTCTGTAGTTTGACCTGCCCCAGTGGAAATAGCCTCCCTGCTTCTATCTTCCTCCTATCCCTTCATAATTTTATTTGTTTCCTCTCCACCCTCCCATCTTCAAAATTAATAATGACGAGAAACCAGTTTTCTCAATCTCTCCACATACAACCAACCCTCTCAACACCAACTCAAACTAGTGAACCCTCCTCTGTACTCCTCCAGTGTCTGTACATCTTGCTAATGTAACCGGACCCAACCAGTACACAGTACTCGAGGTGTGGCCTCCCCAGCCCCCTGTACAGCTGCAGCATAACCATCCTCTAGCAATGAAGGACAATATTCCCTTCACTGCCTTAATTACCTGCTGTACCTGCAAAACCAACTTCATGTGATTCATACACAAGGACACCCAGTTCCCTCTGTACAGCAGCCTGCTGCATGTTTTCATCATTTCATCATCCAGTTTTCTGTGAGTCGACCCAAATGGATGACTCCATCTGCCAGATCCTTACTCACTCACGTAACCATCTGTATCCCTGTGCAGACTGACAGTGGCCTCTGCAGACATTACTTTGCTCATCTTTGTATCAAATGTGAACTTTGACACCATACACTTGGTCCTCAAGTACAAAACATTTGTGTAAATTGCAAACAGTTGTAGAGCCAACACTAATCCAAACACCCTTTATCCCCATTCTTTATTTTTTGTTGGTGAACCGATCCTGTATCAATGATAATACATCCATAATGCTGTGTATCTTTACCTATATACAGCAGGCCTTTTGTGTGCAACTTAATCGAATACCTTCTGCAATCCTGTACACAACCCTCCACGAGTCCGCCTTGTCCAACGCGCGCGTGTATCCTCAAATAATTCCAGTAAATGTGTTAGACATGACCTGCCTTTCTGAATCCATGCTGTTCTGCTAAAGGAGACAATTTCTACCCGATACCTCATCCACTACTTCCTTGAGAGATTCAAACATTTTCTACACTACAGAAGGAAGCTACGGGTCCTTTTTGAAAAGTAGTGGTGCCCAATTTGCAGCTTCCAGTCTGTCCAAACCATCCCAGAATCCAACAAATTTTTAGTGAATTATCATGAGGTCTATTTGTAGTCCCCCCGCCCCCAATCTTCTTATCCCTGGGATGCATTCCATCAGAGCCAGGAGACCCATCTACCTTTAGGCTGTTAGCTTTCCCAACATTACCTCTTTACTGAGAATGATTGCTTCTCTGTCCTCATCTGCTATTGCCCCATAGGCCTGCGACAATGAGAGTATATAGACAGTATGTTCCTGTTAAGGGCAAGGCTGTGAGGTGTAGAGAATGCTGCCTGTTGAGAGAAATTGAGGACCTGGTCAAGAAATGAGGGAGGCATATGGCAGGTACAGAGAGCTGGGTTTGTGTGAATCCCGAGAGGAGTATAGGGGCAGTAGGAGTACACTCGAGGTAAACCAGGAGGTTAAAAAGGGGACATGAGATAGCTTTAGGAAATAGGTTTTAAGGAGAAATCCAAAGTGATTGTACAAACACACTAAGGACAAACGAGTAACCAGGCAGAGAATAGGTACCCGCAAACATCACAAGGCTGTCTGTGGAACCGCAGGAGGTGAGAGAGGTTCTGTGTGAGCGGAGAGGTTTTACAAACAAAATGTGCACATCGGAAAACACAAATATGAACATCCCAGCTACGTATTTTCAGAAATCGGGGATTGCCTCATGTGGCTGCAGGCAGGGTGCAGCCGCCATCTTTATTTGGGGCAAGAATTCACTGGACACGTGCGGAGCCAGCCAGCTTTGTAGGGCAAGGGGCAGCCAGGCCATGTGCAGCCTTTCTGTTCTACACCTGGTACAGATTCTTGGGCAGGATTTACACAGAGCACATTCAAACTCAGAGAAATGGGTGTTTATTTCTGGATTTGTTTGCATTATTCATTTAAATGATTTGGTATCGTAAATGAGTTTGCAGGTTAAACAAAATTGGGAGGTATTGTGGATAATGAAGAAGGTTACCTGGATTACAATGAGAATTGATCAGATGGGTATAATTTAGATAAATGTGAGGTGCTGGCATTTTGGAAAAGCAAATCAGGACAGGACTTATACACTTAATGGCAAGGCCCTGAGACGTTTTGCGGAACAAAGAGACCTGGACTGCAGTTTCATAGTCCTTGCAAGTCAAGTTACAGGTAGATAGGACGATGAAGAAGGTGTTCATTATATTTTCCTTTATTGGTTAGAGCACTGAGTACAGGATGTGGGAGGTCATGTTGCTGTAGAGGACATTTGTTAGGCCACGTTTGGAATAGTGTGTGGAATTCTGGCCTGCCTCCTATCAGAAGGGTGCTGTGAAACTTGAAAGGTTTCAAAAAGACTTACAAGGATGTTGTTAGGGTTGCGGGATTTGAGCTACAGGGTGAGGCATAAAAAGGCTGGGCTGTTTTCCCTGGAGTGCCATAGTCTGAGCGGTGATGTTATGGAGGTTTATAAAATCATGAGGGACATGGATAGAGTAAATGAACCAGGTGTTTTCCCCGGAGTGCTGGTGTCCAGATGAAGAGGGCATTACTTTAGGGTGAATGGAAAAAATTTCGCAGGGGTCTAACAGACAATTCTTTCATGCAGTGGGTGGAGTGAGCTGCCAGAAGAAGTGGTGGAGACTCGTACAACTAAAACATGTCAAAGGCATCTAAAAAGATACATGATATGATTAGGAAGCATTTACAGGGATATGGGCCAAGTGCTGGCAAATGGGAATAGATTAGGTTTAGATACCTGGTTGGCATGGGTGAGTTCGACCGAAGGGTCTTTCTCGGTGCTATACATCTCTATGACTGTGAGATCATAACAACTTACACTGTTCTGCTTCATCTCTGGCTCCCTCATGACCACTTTGTTAATATCTAGCTTCCTCAGTCTCGAACAATGGGTGTATCTTTGGTCTGTTTAGTATTTTACTATAACTTTTACAGATATTTTAGTAAGTTAACTTTTCACTGCCGCCCAAGCCCCTGACCATGTGCTGCTTATTAATATTTTTCTGGAAAATCTTTGACAGTCAAGAATTCTTTTTCCAATAAGCAAGTGTATTTTTCCTTCCATTTCTGACTCTCAAATTCTGCACCATTTTCATTCCCTGTAATCCGTTTTGCACTCCCTGAAACATCAACTGTGTTTCTCCTTCCACAGATCCCAGTGATTAATGCCAAAGCCCTGTTGCCTGGGGAGAGGGTGATGCTTGACTTTCTTGTACAGCTGCAGTTGTGTGGTGAAGGTGCTCCCATAATGTGGTTCGGTAAGAGATGTTATAGATTATTCATTACAGCAACAGTGATGATTTGAAGATAATGTCCAAATCAAGAACAGTTTGTAGTTACATTATCCTGCTTATAATTTCACAAAAATATTATTGGGAACTTTAGACATAAGGCCAGAGAAGGATGATATTAGGTCAGGTGACCAAAAGCATTGCCAAATAAGCAGATTTTGAGGAATGTCTTAAAGGAGGAAAGCAGACCTGTGAGGCTTTGGCTGCGAATTTCAGACCTTGTTGTTTTGGCAACTGTAAAGCAGCCACACAGGTGAGGTAATGAATTAACAGATCATTGGGAGTCTCGAACAGAATGGGTTGTCGGGGTCTCAAAGGGTGTGAGATACAGCGAGCTCGGGATGGTCACAACCAGGAATTACATCAAGGGTGAGAATTTTAATTTGAGGGATGTGGGCCGGATGCTGGCAGGTGAGACTAGATTGGGCTGGGATATCTGGTCGGCATGGACAGGTTAGATTGAAGGGTCTGTTTCCATGCTGTACATCTCTGTGGCTCTATGCTGTTGATTATGAATAGGAGCTTTTTGAAGGTTCAACAAGTTTTGGTACAAAGGAGTACTAGGGTAGCAGACATTTAGTTTTTCTTGAGATGACAGGGAGGTCGAATGTGGGAAGCTGGCCAGGAGTGTGTTTAGCTACTGAAGCCTGGAGATAACACAAGGTGGATGAGAGTATATGAGCTGAGACAAGGGTAGAATCAGCTAGAAATAGTGGTGTTGGAGTGGGACTGGGCTGTCCCCCTCACCTCACCTCTGGGATTCAGCTGGTTGTCAGGTTGTGATTCAGGGCAGTAACACAATCGGGAGCTGAGTGGCCCTGGTGGAGCCTAGAATGAGTGTCACTCAGCTGGCTGTTGCTGAGCAGCTGCTGCGTGGTAGCCCTGTTGGTGACATCTTCCATCACTTTACTGCTGATCGAGTGTGGACTGATAGAGGGAAATTTCCTGGATTGGATTGCCCTGTGTTTTTGTGTTGAACATGCCTGTTCTACATTGTTGTTCGATTCCAGTGCTGGAGCGGTACTTGGCTTGGTGGGTGGCAAGTTCTGGAGCAAATGCTGTTGTCGTATCTGGTGCTTGTACATGTGAGGCCCGTCCATCAGTAAGGGTGGGGATATCTGTGATGCTTCCTCCAGTGAGTTGTTTAATTGTCCATCACCGTTCACAACTGGGTGTGGCAGAACTGCAGAGCTCTGATCTGATCCATTGGATGTAGAATCACTTCACTCTATTGCTTGCTGCTGATGCTGTTTGATATGCAGATGGTCCTGTTTGGTAGCTTCACCAGGTTGGCACTTCATTTTTAGGTATGCCTGGTGCTGCTCATGGCATGCCCTCCTTTCCTGTCCGTTGTGATGGGTGAGAGCGGAATGTACAAACCCATGAGATTACAGATTGTGCTGGAGTACAGTTCTGCTGCTGTTGATGTCCCACAGTGCCTCAGAGGTACCCGGTTTAAGATCTAACATCTCTTCAAATTCTATCCCATTTAGAATAGTGATAGTGCCACTCAACGCAATGGAGATTTTTCTTAACTTTAAGGCAAGACGTTGTCTCCAAAAGGAGTGTGTGATGGTCGCTCCTACCGATACTGTCATGGACAGATGTATCTGCAGCTGGTCAATTCATAACAATGAGATCAAGTATGTTTTTCCCTCTTGTTGGTTCCCTTACAACCTGCTGCAGACTCAGTTGAGCAGCTATATCCTTTAGGACCGGACCAGCTCAGTCAGTAATTGTTGCAGAGCTCTCCCTCCCCATCATCTCTCTCCATTACTCCACTGTTACTCAGTTATCAAACTGCTTAGCACCCTCCCACTACTCAATTAGGTGCAGTTTCCTCCAATGAAGCATTATAATGGTTAAACCCATTGCCTTACAAATTCCTTTCCCTTACTGCTGAGCCCCTCGCTCTCCCTGAGAACTCTGAGGCAGAATTACACTCTTTGTAATATTGCTCTCATATCTGTAACCCCAAGCTGACCTTCTGATCAGGTATCTACACAATCACTAACACCAGGAATTCCAATCTCTGAAACGTTGTTTGTCTCCTCCTCCCCCCCCCAGCTCCATTGCTACTGAAACCCCTTACCCGCGTCGGTGTCACCTTAAACTTGATGAATCTGAAGCGGAACCCTTGATTCCGTGACTGACCCAGAAGCTGGTTTCAGACTCCCCATGATGGGAAACATCCTGTCACGATTTATCCTGTCAAACTCCTTAAGAGTCTGGTGGTGGGGTCTGATTGTAAGTGGTAGAAATGGCAGAGGATGATGTGTTGTATCTGGGTGGAAGGTAAGAACTTAGGGAGGTTCTATCCTTGCAGTTGGATGTATGGGTTTCAAAGGCTCGTGTGTTAAAGTGACAGGCAGCTGGAAGCTCGGGGTCTGTTTTTGCAGCAAAATGTGGATCATCTTCTGCCATTTCCATTACCACCACTGAGATGCTGCCAGACACCGGTTCCTGTCCCCTCCATTAACAGCTATGCACCATCCCAGCCTGATCATAATCCACTCCTTTGTCTTTCCAAATGTACTGGTCTCTCTTGGGTTCTGTACCTGCCCATTATTTACTCTTTAACCCCTATCTCCTGCAGTACAAAGATCTGCAGATTTGTTGAATTGGCCAAGCTAAATTTCCCATAATGCTAAGGGATGTGTAGGTTAGGTGCATTAGTCAGGAGAAATATATAGTAATAGGGTCAGGTAGTGGAATGGGTCTGGGTGGGATACACTTCGGAGGGACGCTGTGGACTTTTTGGGCCGAATAGCCTGTTTCCACACTGTCAGGATTCTAATTTTCCCAGCTCCCATCGGTTCTGAGGAAGGGCCACTGGACAGATTTCTGTTCCCAGATGCTGCCAGACCTGCTGAGCTTTCCCAGCACCTCCTGCTTGTTGTTCCTGATTGACACCATCCATCCACCTTCTGGGTTTGATTCAGGCAGGGGGAGGATCCCACCACTGACCTCACAATGGGGTCCAGCTGATTGGTGGAAGCTTCGGACCAATAGGCAAAGGGGGGTGGGACTGTTGGACCAAGTGGAACCAGCTGGTCATCCAAACAATGGGAGTGAATGTGGGGCGTGGCCAGTGGGATGACACGTCACCAGTAACTCCGCCTGTGCAGAGCCACGTGACTCGGCCGTTGGTGAATGTGGGAGAGGCAAACATGGAAGGGGAGAGTGGCCTCGGAGACAGGGAGATAATGAGTCACTTTAGACTGGGAGTTTTAATTACACTCTGTGCGGGTTGTTAGTCTGAATTAGAAACTCTTTCCGAGTTTGCAGCAGATGGGAAAATGGCTGTGGCCCTCAGGCGGTGATAGGTCCTGGGATATGGCCGCCATCTTTATTGGGGCAAGGTACAGTGAGGGGCATGGACATGTCCCCTTCCTAGGATGGGGCGGGTGTGTACGATTTAAAGAGAGGCATTTACACATCAAGCACATACCAAGAAAAAAGTATGTCTTTATATTCTTCCTGTATTGACTGAGTATTTTGTGAATTCATTTCATAGGATATTAAATCAGAATAATTGACGTTGGGATCTCAAAAGTAAGTTTTTACAGTCAATGGAGTCATCAGGATCTGAATATCATTGGCATTTAACTGTGGAAGGAGAAAGGTTTGTTCTGTTTGTGGGAAAATATCTCCAATGCTTTTGTAAAGCGGAAAGATGTACAAAATCGTGGTTGGATCACCCTTTGGGTGTGTGCTCTGTTCTGGGCCCTGCAGCTGAGGAAGGAGATATTGCCCTGAGAGGGAGTACAGATTTATCCAAATAATACCTCATCTCATTGTAAGAACTCTCAGACTAGACCCAATCACCCACTTCATGATGTTAACCTGTAAACTTCATATTTTCAATTACCTGCAAAGTTCCCATTAAAAGTCCTTTTGGACTCAAATTCCAGTACCTTTTCAGGTGGAATGTTTCAGATTCTGACAACTGTCTGTTCATTCAGAAACTGCTGAGGTCCATGTTGACTCTGGGGTTACAAAGGGCTGAATTGAAAGATGAGGTGCAGTCCCTGAGCTCCCATTGAGATGCATTAGAACAGTACAGGAGGCTGAGGGCAGTGTAGGTGTGAGCAGACAATGACAAATGACAGGGCTACACTGTGAGGGCTTCTTGGCTCAATGAGTGTTTTGGAGTTAGATGAAAACAGAGCGAGGGGAGACAGGGAGAAGGTGAAGTTGAAACTCAGTTTTAGTTCAGGCCGTTCAGAAATTCACGTGTTCCCAATGGGAACAGCCAGTTTTTAAGTGATACCTGCGGAGTATTTGTGAACAGTTTTTAAAGTAGTTTTCCTGAGGGCAGTTGAGAGTTAACCACATTGCTGTGGGTCTGGAGTCACATGTAGGCCAGACCAGGTGAGGATGACAGTTTCCTTCCTACAGGACATGAGTGAACCAGATTGGTTTTCTAACAATCGACAATAGTTTCATGGTCATCATTTGCCTTTTCATTCTAGATTGTATTGAATTCCGATGCCACCATCAGCCATGTTGGGACTCTATCCCTAATCCTCGGAACATTGCATATGTCACTCATCTGGCAGGAATACCATTAAGCCATTGCCTCCCTTTTTAGCAATGTTTAAAAGAATGTTCTGTCATTCTACGTGTACAATTTGAGATAAAATACTGCAACGTCCATGTGTCGGCCTCTCCAAAAGGTCAATCAACAGATTTGTTTGGGGGCGAAATATTTCACTTTTTTTTAGTGGGGGGAGGGAGTTTATTAAACAAAAATGAATCCAAATAAAAATCTTATGCCACAGAAATGTAATTTCTGAAGGGGGAGGGGCTTCCAGAGACAGGGACGGTTGTGGGGCCAGAGGGGGATTGTTGTCCAAACATCACTGTGGTGTACATGGACTGCAGCATTTCAGGGAGGCGGTTAACCACCACTTTCTCCAAGACAAGTAAAGGGGGACAATAAATACTAGTCTGGGCAGCAAAGGCAACCCCAAGTGAATAAAACCAAGCAATGACCTCTCTAAGCTGACTTGCTGTGAAGTTAATGGAGTGGGCAGAGAAGAGAAACAGTGACATTTCACAGCTGCCCTCAGAGGACCTCCCCCTTGGAAGTACTCAGAGCTGGGGATCAGCTCAGTGAGTTTCAGTCTCTTCAAATATCAATCTTAGTCAGTTTTATTTTATTAAATCTACAATCATGAGTCAGGTGAGGATTTCTTTTTAATGTCTTACGGTCTCTTGATTAAATGTTTAAGATATGAAACGTAAGCATTAAGTTATTCTCGGGCAGTATTTATCAAGCAGTAAGACTGTGCCTTTGTCTTGGTCTGTAGGTTGTTAAGGCGGAGAGATGGCCTGTTGTAGAGTGGCGTGCTGTTCCTGTCGGATATGGGAGATTAGGGAGAGTTTCAATGATCCTGATGATCATGTCTGCAGGAAGTGTGATTGCAAATCCTATTGGATCGCATGGATTGGTGGAGGAGTGATTAAAGGCAGTGACGAATTGATAGGAGCTCGGGAATTCGATAGGTGGCAGTCTCAGGATTGCAGGATTTTGTAGATACAGTCAGGTGGATGGGTTACGTCCAGGAAAGCTAGGAGGGGTAGGTAGGTACTGCAGGAGTCTCCTGTGGCTATCCCCATCTCAGACAAGTATACTGTTTTGGAAAATGTAGGTGGTAATAGACTTTCAGGCGAATGTAGCACTGACAGCCAAGTTACTGGTACTGAGACTGGCTTCTAACATAATGTGAGGTATATCCAGTTCCATACGATCGATGGTGATAGGGACTCTCTAGTCAGGGGCACAGTCTGCCGTTTCTGCAGCTGACAGTGAGACATCAGAATGGGGTGGTGCTGCCCTGGTGCCAGTGTCTCTCAGAGGGAGCAGAATATTCTCAAAAGGGATATTAACCATTGGGAGGACATTGTACATTGGTACCAATTGCAGAGGAAGGGGAAAGCATGGGGTCCTGACGAGCAGGGAGATTTGCTAGTGCCACTTGGGAGGCATTAAACCAGTGAGGGAGTCGGGGTAAACCTAAAGAGATAGTGAGAAAAGAGGTGAGTCTGAGGCTGGTACTGTTCACCGGTCAGACTGTCAAGGCAGGCAAGAGCAAGTCACAGAATGAGGTGGGACGGACCAGTTGCACTGCATTTATTTCAGTGCAAGAGACCTGACAGGTCAGGCAGGTGGGCTCAGGGTATGGTTTTGAACATGTGCCTGGGATATTACAGCAATTACAGAGGCATCACTCAGGGATGGATAGGACTAGCAGCTTAATGTTCCAGGGTATAGATGCAATAGCAAGGATAGAAAGAGAGAAACAGAGCGGGGGAGCGGCATCTTTGATTAGGGATAGCATTCTGGCTGGGTTCGGGAGGATATTCCTGGGAATACCTCCAGGCAAGTTATTTGGTTGGTACTGAGAAATAAGAAAGGAATGACCATCTTACTGGGATTGTATTATAGACTCTCTCCCAATAGTCAGCTGGGAATTGAGACACAATTTTACCAGGAGACCTCAGTTATCTGTAAGAATAATATGGATGCAATGATAAGTGGTTTTAACTTTACTAACGTAGCCTCGGAGTGCTGTTGTGTTAAGGGCTTGGATGGAAAGGTATTTGTTCAGTGTGTACGAGAACATTTCAAAATCAGTTTGTAGGATGTTCCTACTAGAGAAGGAACAAAACCTGACGTGTTTTCTTCATTCACAGGATGAGGCTGTCACTGGCTCGGACAGCATTTATTGCTGCATTTACCCAGAGAGCAGACACATTGCTATAGGTCTGGAGTCCCATGCAGACCAGACCAGCTAAGGATGGCATTTTCCTTCTCTAAAGGTCATGAGTGAACCAAATTGGTTTTTCCAACAATTAACAATGGATTCCTTGTCGTCACTAGATTATTTTTTCCAGATATTTATTGAATACACGTTCCAAAATCTGCTGTGATGGGATTCAAACCCGGGTCCCCAGAACGTTATCTGGGTCTCTGGATTAACTGTCTAGTGATAATTTCACTACATCATCACTGCCTCTTAGGAAATGAGGCAGGGTGAGTGACTGAGGTATCAGTGGGGCAGCACATCAGCACCGAAGACCCCACAGTATTGTGGCTCAGTGGTTAGCGCTGCTTCCTCAGCACCAGGGACCTGGGTTTGATTCCAGCCTCGGGCAACTATCTGTGTTCAAGGTGGCACATTCTCCCCAGTGTCTGTGAGGATTTCCTTAGGGTGTTCCATTTTCCTCCCACAGTCCAAAGATGTGTAGGTTAGTTGGATGAACCATGTTGAATTTTCCATAGTGTCTAGATGCAGTAGATGAGGTTTTGGGATGTGCAGGCAAATCTCTGCCTGATGTGAAAAGATCCTTTTGGGGTCTTGGTCAGAGGGAGGCGTGGCCGCATGTTTTACATCTCCCATGGCAGCAAGGGAGGGTCAAGGGTGTGGAGCGTGCGTTGGTGGGAGGGTGTGGACCGAACATGGGAGGTGCAGAGGGAATGGTCTCTGCGGAACACAGATAGGGTTGGGGATGGAAATATGTCTCTGGTGGTGGTGTCTGACTTTAGGTAGCAGAAATAACAGAGGTTAATGCACTGTATCTGAAGATTATTGGGATGGAAGGTGAAGACCACAGGGTTATGTTATTTATTGTGGCTGGAGGGGTGGGGTAAAGGCAGGGGTGCGGGAAGTGGAGGGTATGTGATGGAGGGCATTGTTGATCTAGTCAGGGGAAAATTATGGTCCGTGAAGTAGGCCTTTCTGGGATGTCCTGGAATAGAATCCAAAGAGATTAAACAAATATATCACAGACAAAAGATTAACTGGACCAGACAACATGACTCCTTAAAGGTCAACAAGGCTGCCTATGGACCCACAGAGGGTGTGAAATATATGCAAATATTTCTCGTCATTTTTACTGGAGAAGTATATGGAAGCTTGAGAGTTTGGAGAAATAAACAGTGATAACTTGAAAAGTGTCCATGTTACAGAGGAGGTGGGACTGGATGTCTTAAATCGCATCAAGGTGGATAAAGCCCTGGAACCTGATCAGGTGTATCCTGGAACTTTCTGGAAATCTAGGGAACTGATTGTTGGGCCTCTCCTGTGATATTTGTATCGTTCATAACGACAGGTGAGGTGCCATTATTTTAAAAAGGTGGTAAGGAGAGGCCATGGAACAAGAGAACAGTGAGCCTGAATCAGTGGCAGGCAAGTTGTTGGAAGGGATTCTGAGGGACAGGATATCCATCTATTTGGAAAGGTAAGGAATGATCAGGGAGACTCACTGTGGCTTTGTACATGCACAATTGTGTTTCACTAACTTGAGTGACTGTTTTGAAGTGACAAAGAAAATTGATTAAGCCGGGCAGTGAATGTTGTTTATATGGACATTCAACAAGGTTCCACAAAGCAGACTGGTTAGCAGGGTTAGATCACATGGAATGCAGGGAGAGCAAGCCATTACCAAATTGCCTTGAAAGTAGGAGACAGAGGATGATGATGGAGGGTTGCTTTGCGGACTGGAGGTCTGTGAGCAGCAGTGTGCTGCAAGGATGGATATTGGGCCCTTAAGTAAATGACTTGGGTGTGAATATATGAGGTATGGTCAGTAGGTTTACAGAAGACACCAAAATTGGAGATGTCATGGACAGTGAAGAAGGTTAGCTCAGAATACAACAGGATCTTGATCAGATGGGCCACTGGAGCAAGGAATGGCAGATGGAGTTCAATTTGGATAAATGTGAGCTGTTGTATTTTAGAAAGGCAAATCAGGGCAGGGCTTATACACTTAATGGTAATGTCCTGGGGAATATTGCTGAACAAAGGGACCTTGGAGTGCAGGTTCATAGTTCCTTGAAAGTAGAGTCCCAGGTAGGCGGGGGAGTGAATGCAGCATTTGGTACGCTCCCCGTTATTGGTCAATGCATTGAATGCAGCTGTTGTGATGTCATATTGTGGCTGGACAGGGCACTGATGAAGGCCCTTCTGGAATTCTGTTGTCAGTTCCAATCTCCCTGTTCTTGGAATAATGTTGAGAAACTTGAAAGGGTTCAGAAAACATTTGCAAGGACTTTCCCGGAGATGGACGGTTTGAGCTATTGGGAAAGGTTGAATAGGCTGGGACTATTTTCCCTGGAGATTTGGAGGCTGAGAGGTGATCTTCTAAAATCATGAAGGGCAAGGATAAGGTGAGCAGTCAGGGACTTTTTCCCAAGTTCGGTGGGTCCGGAACTAGAGGGTACAGGCTTAAGGGGGGATGTGACTACAGTGTTTTTATGGTTTTGGTCTCAGACCGGTGCCTGCGTAATCACCTTTGCATTCGTTTTTACGTATTTTACCGAGTGCAAAGTTAGGTCGAACCTCCTCGTGGTTCCCCCTGGCAACGGACTATACGAGGAAGCTCTTGACGGGGGCGATTTTAACTGTTTTAATGGCGTTTTAGTCTAGTTTTATTAGTGTTTTACCATCGATTTTATCTTTGGTTTTAACCTGATTTTACTGGTGCTTTGCGCCACGGCGGCTTGATCGTTTTAACCGTTGTCTGAGCATTACTCGATATAGTTCGGCTAATACGACCTGGTAGAAAAGATACGAGACGGCTGGTGACCTGTCGGTCTACGGGAAACAAAATTTTGGCGAAGGCGTTATGGCTGATACCAAAGTATCCGGTTGGGTGGGAGACCGGGTAAATAACCGCCCCGCACGGTGGCTTTTGGCGGCTCCGTGTGTAAAGTGTGCGAGCCAATATCGGAATGTACAATCCGTCTCAATTCAGACACAGACGGATGAGACCCTACGAATTATTCCAGCAAGGTTGTCCTCGGGCAGGCACGAGGAAACCTTTAAGATAGTCCAGAATAGTGACAAAATTCGAAAAACAGTGCTGGGAGAGAAGGCCCCTCTACAGCCAAGTCCATTTAAGAGCCGGATATTTTTTAATTCGAATTTTAAAGGGCCCTTTAATTTTAATCGAAGTGGAGTTTTAGAGAGACAAGAGGGGGAAGATGAGGGTAGGATTATACCACCTGTCCAATAGAGAAACTGATAAATTAGAAATTATAATTAATTACCCTATAGAAGATTTTAAATGTAGTTATTGTAATAACATCTACAATACTACTGGGTTATTTAGAAAGCATTTAAAAGTATGTCGAGGGATTAAATCGGTTAGGATAAGGTGTAGCAAATGTAAATGGGAGGGTAGTTATCAGGCAGTAGCGTGCCACTATCCGAAATGTAAAAGAGATGGGGATGGTAGTAGAGGTATTTGTAGTAACGTTAATGATAGGAATGTAGAGGAAGATTCAGAGAAACCCTTTCAATGTGAGCTGTGCTCATTAAAATTTAAATCGGCCAGAGGTCTGGGACAGCATGAAAGGCATGCACACCCTAGTTTAAGAAATGAGAAAAGGAAAGGGAGTAAGGCGGATAAAATAGGGAATAACGATGGAAATAAAAGGGGTATATGGTCCAGAGAGGAAACTGAAATGCTGCAACAATTGGATTCTGAATTTAGTGGTTGCAGGAACATTAATAAGTTGATAACGGATAGGATGGGGTCTAAAACTGCAAAACAAATATCAGACAAGAGACGATTAATAAACAAGAAAAATAAATCTAGTAAGAAGGATTTAAATTTAGAGGAGCTCCCCAACAGTGTTGATGAAGAGGAAGGAGAGGATAATGATAGAATTGAAAGTGACCTGATACCCGATAGGAGCGTAGAAGAGGAGAATCAGGACATCATTGATGTTAGGGAATGTCTAAATAGCTCAATTACAGATTTGATAAAAATAATGGAGGAAGACCTGAAGAAGGGTAAAAATGGTTGCAAAGAGTTTAATAAGATTATGGGGGAGATTGTAGGTAAATTAGGACAGAGGAAGGAGGATGATAGGAAGAGTAAAATAAGTGGTAATAATAGAATAAAAACCAAAACTAAGGAGAATGGACGAAAGAAAGATAGGAAGGTAAACAATGCTTTAAAGAGATATAGTGGGAAAAAAGGGAAGTTTAAAGAGGCACAAGTCTTGTATAAAAGTAAAAGGCAGTATTTGGCAAGAACTTTAATGGGAGCCCCGGTTAATAGTAAATGTCCCCTAAGCGAGAAGGAACTGGAGGAATATTTTAAAGAAAAACTAATGACTATTAATGAGAAAAATAGTTTAAGGGGTTTTGCCAAATACAAAAATCAAAGAGAGGAATCCATGGATGTTGCTCCATCTGGTCCTGTGACGGTGGAAGAAGTCGATCAGGCCTTAAGGGCGATGGACGTGAACACCGCCGCAGGACCAGATGGGGTAACGTTAAAGGAGATTATTAAAGTCTTTAATAAAGATAATTTAATACTGCCTAGGGTGTATAGCATTTGGCTACAAAGTGGCAGGATCCCAGATAGGTTAAAAACTAGTAGAACAGTATTAATCCCAAAAGTGAGCAGTGAAGATAAACTTATAGATATAGATAATTGGAGGCCAATAACTATCGGGCCAATCCTGCTCAGACTTTTTACTAAAATCGTGGCAGGTAGGCTTAATAAGGTAATAAGTTTAAACAAACGTCAAAAAGGTTTTATGTCCGGTATCTCAGGATGCAAGGAAAATATTAAAATCCTTGAGAATATTATGAAAGGTGTCAAGAAGAGGAAGAAAAATTTAGCTGTAGTCTTTATAGACTTGGCAAAAGCTTTTGACACGATAGGACACAAATTAATTATTACTGCATTAAGAAGGCTTCACCTTCCGGTATTATTTATTAAATTGATAATAGACTTATATGATAATAATTCTACCCAAGTAGAGGGTTCTAACTGTAAAACTGGGAATATTCCCATTTTACGGGGGGTAAAACAGGGTGATGCTTTATCACCAATTTTATTTAACATAGTTATGGATCCTTTACTTTGCACAATTGAAGAGAAACAAAAAGGAATATTCCTTGGGGAGGATGGAAATGGTTGTCACTGCGCAGCGTTTGCGTTCGCAGATGACATTGCCTTGATTAGTGAAACTTATGAGGGAATGGTGTGCAATTTGAAAATAGTGGAGAAATTTTGTAATAATACCGGAATGGGGATTAATATTAATAAAACCAAGGGCTTTTATCTTACCCATAAAAATAAAACTTTTATATATAACGATGTAGTAAATTGGAGTATTAATGGGGGGATTATACAGTTTATAGAACAGGGTGCTACTGACAAGTATCTTGGGGCCAAAATTGACCCATGGGTGGGAGTCAGTAACACCGAATGGGAAAAGCAGTTAGAGGAATGGGGGGAGAATTTAAAAAGGTCCCCTCTAAAACCTGGCCAGAAACTTGGGATCTTAAAAACATACTTTTTCCCTCGACTGTATTTTTATCTCACTTTAGCGGAAGTTTCTCTTAACTATCTTAGTAAACTAGATAATATTATTAAAAATGCGGTGAAGGAAATCTTACATCTTCCTCAATCTATTACGGACGGGGTGCTTTATGCAAAAGCCCGTGATGGTGGCCTGGCATTAAATCGTCTGTCAGTATTCATACCGATTTCGATTCTGAGGAAGTATGGTACACTACAGAATTCGACGGATGAAATACTACATGCCTCATTTTATTTTGAAGGCAGTAGTGTGAAGGAGAAGATGCGGAAAATGAGTAGTTTAAAGGTATTGGAGAACATCTGGAATCCGTGTATCAATCAAGGGTCGAATGTTGGAGATACCATTATGGAAGAAGACGAAGGGATGGAAGAATTTGCGAGTTCTAACTACGCAAGTTGGAGAACTATAGAAGTACAGAAATGGATGGCCCTCCCCTGTCAAGGGGCAGGGGCACACTACTACAAGAACGATAGTATCTCCAATAACTGGTTGAAGAGGACAGACTCTATGAGAACGTCCAAAGTGATTAATTCACTGTTATTACGAACGAATTTATATCCAACAAGGGCGACATTATCATATGGCAGGCCATTTAACATCAAAAGTTGCCGAAGATGTAATGATCCCTCGGAAACAATAGCACATATTTCTGGTTGGTGTCCCTTTGTCAAAAATATGAGGATTAAGAGACACAACAGAATAGTTGAGGAGTTAGTTAAATATATCAAGAAATACGGGTGGACAATATATGTGGAACCTAGCATTAAGGATGAGGCCGGGAAACTCTGGATACCGGACCTCATCGTGGCGAAGAAGCAGCAGATAATTGTCATAGATGTAACAGTTAGGTCTGATCTCCAAATAAACTCCCTCGAAGGGGCCTGGGACGAAAAGACGAAGAAATATCAACACCTTGAGAAGGAGATAATGGACCTTATCGGTAAAGGAAAAGTATCCTTCTATGGGTTTGTGATGGGAGCCCGAGGGAAATGGTTTTCAAAGAACTCAGATTTGATGAAGACCCTCGGGATCGCGAAGTTTAAATCCTTTGCACAGGATGTCGCAAACTTGTCTTTGTCATTGACTCTCGAGCTCCTCCGGACTTTTATGGACTCTTAATAACTCCCTTCGATTTATTTAAGTTTTAGGTTGGAAATCTTAAGGTTTTTAATGTTTTTAATGCTTCTATAGTTCTTAGTTGGTTTTAACTAATTTTTAGTTTAATATTTTAATTTTTTCTGTTTTAGTAATAAAGTTGTAGTATTTTAGATCACTTAGGTAATTGGTGGGGGGTAATCTGGTGTTAGTTTAATCAACAGGGCACGCTATACACAACAAATGATGAGTGGTTACCTAGTCAATACGGTAAATAATCCTAGCTCATCTTTGTCCTCGCTTGAGATTCTGCTTCGCATTATTATTTTAACTTTTTTTACCTTTTTTGTTTTATCGTTCCCATTTTAGATCATTCAGCTGTGGTTTCGCTGGATAGGGGTTTGTCTTTTGTCGACGAGCGACGTGAAAACTCGGAAAGGACACTCCATCATGTATGATGAGTGCAATAAAAAGGTGAGAGGGAAAAAATTTAAAAGGGATCAAAGGGGCATCTTGTTCATGTTGAGGGCGTTGCATGTATGGAATGAACTGCCAGAGGAAGGGGTGGAGGCTAGTACAATTGCAGCTTTTAAAAGGCATCTGTTTGGGTACATGAAGAGGGAGGATTTAGAGGGATGATGGTGAACCGTTGGCAAATGGGACTCCATTAACGCTCTCCGTTATTGGTCAATGCATTGAATACAGAAGCTGGGACGCCATATTGTGGCTGGACAGGACATTGAATAAGCCACTTCTGGAATTCTGTTTTCAGTTTGAATTACTCTGTTCTAGGAAGGATGTTGTGAAACTTGAGAAGGTTTGGACAAGATTTACAAAAACGTTGCCAGGATTGGAGGATTTGGGCTACAGGGAGAGGCTGAATAGGCTGGGGCTATTTTATCTGGAGAGTCAAAGACTGAGAGGTAACTTCATGGAGATTTATAAAATCACGAGGGGCGTGGATGAGGTGAGCAGCTGGCGACCTTTTCCTTTAGGTTAGGTGGGCTCAAAACTAGAACACATGGGTTTAAGTTGAGAGGGCAAAGATTTAAAAGGGATCTAAGTGGCAACGTTTTCAAGCTGAGTGTGGTGTGTGTATGGGAGGGGCTACCAGATGAAGTAGTGGAGGCTGAAAAAAATCACAACGTTTAAAAGGCTTCCAATTGGGTACAGGAATAGGAAGGGTTTTGATGGATGCAGGCCAATAGCCATTAGTTTAGGATTCCTTGTTGGCACAGACGATTTGGACCGACGGTCTGTTTCTTTGATCTTAATAAATTAAGATGCATTCCTCTTTTTTGTGCAGAGCTAGCTGAAGCACAGATAATTACCCTTGGAGCTGAGAAGGTGAAGCAGTGATTTTGATCTGGTGCAGGTTTGGTTCCAAGGTCTTGAATTTGCAAAGAGAGAGAGGAATTGTTAACCCTGTCACGGTTTTTAATAACTACTTTCAAGTAATTGGCAAATAATACAAGGTGAAAATGTGAACACTATTTTACTCAGTAAGTTCTGAGCATCTGGAACAGTCTGAACGACACAGATTCAGCAGGTATTCTGAAACAGACTTGGAATTTTACTTTTTAAGGAAAGATTTGGGAGGCTATGGGCTCATGGGAGGGTACTTGGGACAGATTTGCAGCATCTCCAGAGGGAGAGAGTACAGCCCCAATGGGCTGAATAGCCTCCAGCCCCTGTGCTCTGTGATACTTCCCCATTCACTGTGAATGATGAAGCTCATCCCAGGGCAGGGAGAGGGATTAGCAGTCCACTCTCATGACAATGGTGCCCGGCTTGACGGCAGCTCCAGACCAATGGGAGGAGAGTCTGTGTGCCCCTGCAGCCAATGGGAGTGAATGAGGGATGTGGCCAGCAAGACGACACCTGTCCATGAGCTGTACAGATGCAGTGTCACTGGGTGGGGGTGGGAGAGACAGCAGAGACTGGGACAGAGGCTGTAGGACCTGAATTACAAACTCCCGGTAAATTAAAACCAAAAGAACTGCGGAAGATGTAAAACAGAAACAACAACCAGGAGGATCTGGAAAAGGTCTGGCAGCATCTGTGAAGAGAAATCAGAGTTAAAGTTTAAGATCTGGTGTCCCTTCCACAGAACAGATGTTACTGAGGGAAAAAAAGTCAGTTTATTTGCAGAAGATAGTGTGGGGGGAGGATATAAGGAGTAAAGGATAGGTGGGGATAGAGTGAGAAGAACGGTTGGATAAAGGAGTGGATAACGATATGGCTGGGGGAGGGTGACTCGCTGTTAATGGAGACTGTTAGTGGCTAACCATAGGTAGTGTGTAATGACAGGCTGTGAGAACAAGGCCTGGTGTGTGGGGTAGGGGGCTTCGACATGGGGTTCTTAACCTATGGTTAGCCACTAACTGTCTCCATTATAAGCTGTTGCCCACCTATATCACTGCACGATTGTGTCCTCGGCAGCTCCAGACATTTGGAATATCCTCCCTCACCTCCACTCTGTCCGCCTTGAAGATGTATCTAAAAATTGTGCTTTAATCAACGTTTCCATCATTCGTGAAGCATTTTAGGAGATTTGTCAATGTGAAAGGCTCCATACAATGCAGGTGGTTGTTGTTATTGTCTGACATCAGGAGAAACAGGGATGAGCCCTCTCTCTCTCATACCTGATGAACAGCAGCAAAAGCAGGAAGCACTGAGCATGCTCCAGCCCACAATGGGCTTCAGATTATTGATGGGGTGGGGGAACGGGGGCTAGAGGTGCTAGTTGTTCCTTCAACCAATCGGAGTGAATGAGGGGCGGGACAATACCCAACCACATGATAAACTTCACTGACAGCACAGTGTTGTTGTGACCAAGGCATTGGAAATGTGTGAAGGTGCAGGGCAGGGGGAAGGAAAGACATATTGACCAGGAAGAGGAAATTTTTACGGTATGGAATGAGAGGTTTTACAGAACTTAGTGTACATTGTACAACACAAATTTGAAAATCCAAATTCTGCCCCATTTTCCCTCCATTATAATGCATTTAGCACTCCCTGAAATATCAACTGTGTGTTTCTCTCTCCACAGATTCCAGTGATTAATGCCAAAGCCCCATTGCCTGTGGAGAGGGTGATGTTTGATTTCCCTGTACAGCTGCAGTTCGTGTGGTGAAGGTGCTCCCACAATGTGGTTGGGTAAGTGCTGTTATAGATTATTCACTCAGCGACAGTGAAGAGTTGACAATGTATGTGCAAATCAACAACAGTTTGTTTTTTTAATCACGTTTACAATTCCACAAAAATACTATTGAGAGCTTCTGACATAAGGCCACAGATGGGGATATTAGGTCAGGTGATCAAAAGAATTGCCAAATAAACAGGTTTTCAGGAATACCTTAAAGGAGGAAAGCAGGTCTGAGAGAGTTAGGGTGGGAATTCCAGACTGTGTTGCCTTGGCAACAGGAGAAACAGCCAGACAAGAGAAGCAATGAATAAACACATCGTTGGGAGTCTGAAAGAAATTGAGTTGTCGGGGCCTCACAGGTTGTGTGGTGCAGGGAGACAGGGATGTTCACAGCCAGGAATTACATCAAGAGTGAGAATTTTAAATTGTTGCTTGTTGGTGGATCAACAAGTTTTGGTGCAAGTGAGCACTTGGACAGTAGGGTTTTAGATACTCTTGAGATTGCATGTACGTTGAATGTGGGATGCTGGCCAGGAGTGTGTTTTATAACGAAGTCTGGAGATAACACAGGGATGGACGAGTATTTCAGTAAATGAGCTGAGACTAGGGTGAGTTGGGTGACGTCACTGATGTAGAAATAGTGTTTTTGGAGTTGGGCTGCACTGCCTCCTCACCACTCCCCCTCACCAATTCACAGATATTGTTCCTTGTTCTATCTGTCTGTCTTTTCTCTTTATGTCCTTCTCTCCCATTCTGCTACAAAAAAAATTTGACCCACCGTTGGTGCAAACACATACTCCATCCCGACTCTCCCTTTCCTTTCTGAATTCCTTGTATGTGGTGTCCCTTAAGGATCTCTCCTTGGTCCCTCCTGTTTCTCACCTACATACAGCCAGGAGGTGACATCGTCCAAAAGCACCGTGTTCGGTTTCACATGTACACTGACAATGCCCAGCTCTCCCTCCCCATCATCCCTCTCCATTACTCAGTTATCAAACTGCTCATCACATTCCCACTACGCGATTGGCTGCAGTTTCCTCCAATGAAACATTGTAGTGGTTAATCTCGTTGCCTTCAGTTGCTATTACAAATTCCTTTCCCTGATTGCTGAGCCCCTCCCTCTCCCTGGAAACTGTCTGAGACAGAACCACACTCTTCACAATATTGCTGTCATATCTGTAACCCCAAGGTGACCTTCTGATCAGTCGTCTACACAATCACAAACACCAGGAATTCCAATCTCTAAAACGTTGCTTGTCTCCACTTCACCCCAGCTCCATTGCTACTGAAACCCCTTACCCGTGTCGGTGTTGCCTTAATCTTGACGAATCTAAAACAGAACCCGTGATTCCGTGACTGACCCAGAATCTGGTTCCAGACTCCCTCATGATGGGAAACATCCTCTCAGTATTTACCCTGTCAAATTCCTTAAGAATCCTACATGTTACAATGATATCCCTTCTCATTCTTCCCAAATCCAGTGAGTGGAGTCCCAACCACTTCAGCCTTTTCTTAAAAGATAATCCCTGCAAACGATGGATCATCCCAGTCAGGTTTCTGTGAAATGCCTCTGATGAAATGATGTATTTCCTTAACTAAAGGGACCAAAACTTCTGTCATTACTCCCCGATGTGGTCTCACTTCAATTTATAAACTCCATAAAGTTCCTCTCGGGTATATACTCCAAACAACTCCCTTTAAACTTGCACAGATGTTGAAATGCTCAGCAGGTCATGCAGCATCTGTGAGGAAAACTCAGTTAAAGTTTCGGGTCTGGTCACCCTTCCTCAAATACGTTAACTCTAATTTCTTTTCACACCTGCTGCTAGACCTGCTGAGCTTTTCCAGAAACTTCTGTTTCTCTTCCTGGTTTACAGCATCTTCAGTTGGTTCGGTTTTCATATCATTTAAACTTGCCATCTCTCCTCTAGAATATGTCATTCTCACCTTGGAAAAAAGATTTACATTATTCGTTTGTTCTCCACTACCCTGAGAAAAAAGAAACCATGACTAGTCACCATATCATAGCTCCTCATAATTTTATAAAGTTCGATAAAGCCACCTAAAGTGTCCAGTGCTGAAGGGAAATAGCCTCAGCCTATTCAGCCGCTCCCTATGGTTCAAATGTTCCAATACTGGCAACACCCTTGTAAATCTTTTCTGAACTCTTGCAAATTTCCCAACATCTTTCCTGTAAGAGGGAGACTGGAATTGAAAGCAGTCTGGGGATTCCAAAGGTGGCCAAGCCAATAAACTGTACAACCGAAACCTGATCTCCCAACTCCTATCCTCAATGCACTGCCCAATAACAGCTAGCATACCGCACACCACCTTCACCGACCTGTCCACCTTCAACCACATTTTCAAGGAACTATCAACCCACACTGCACGGTCTGTTTGTTTGTCAACACTTCCCAGGAACTTGCCATTAAGAGGTTGAGTCCTTTTCTGGTAACATCTTTCTGAAATCAGGGAGACTACAATTGAATGCAGTATTCTAACACTGGCCTGACCAATGCCCTACTCAGCCACAACGTGACCTCCTAACCCCTATACTCAGTGACAGAATCCCCACAGTGTGGAAGAAGGCCTTTCGGCCCATGAGACCATACCAAACATCGGAACAGCATTCCACCCTAACTCTGTAACCTACCATTACCCAAAGCTAATCCAGCTAACCTGCATGTCTTTGGATTTGTGGGAGGAAATTAAGAGCACCCAGAGGAAGCCCACCCAGACACACAGGGAGAATGTGCAAACACCACACAGACAGTGGAGTCGAACCAGAGTCCATTTATTGACCAGCGCATTCCATTAAATGTCACTCTCCCAAATGCCACATTCAGCACCTGATCTCAGTGAAACTCCACTTTCCAGGAACTATGCAGTTGTTCTGAGCCCTTCAGAGGGAAGTAAGGTGAGGAGGAGAAAACACGAACAGGGTTGAGTTGTAGATCTATAAAATAACTCTCCATCTTCCCCCTCTCTGTTTCCCCCGTCTCCCCCCACTCTGTCTGGTTCCCCCCCGCTCTCTGTCGGTCAGTCCTTTGTCGCCCCCCCACCTCGTCGTTCGCACCCCCCCCCCCCCCCCCCCCCCCCGTTGGTCTATCCCACAATCTGTTGGCCTGTCTCTTTCTCCCCTCCGTCGGTCGCCCCCGCTGTACACCCCCCGTCTGTTCCCCTCCTCTCTAATCCTGCTTTCTGTCCCCATCCATTTCTGTGCCTCCCCTCTCTATCTCCCCCTCTGCCCCCACCCATTTCTGTCCCAACCCTCTCGATCCACCCACCCTCTGACCCTCCGCCCACCCCCTCTCTGCCTTCCCTCCCCTCCCAGTCCCCTAGTTCTGTATTCCCCCCTCCGCAGGGAAAATATTTTGTCTATTTACCCTGTCCATGTCCGGCCTGATTTTAAAAATCTCTTTCAGGTCACCGTACAGCCTCTGACGCTCCAGGGAAAACAGCCTATCCAACCCTGGCAACATCCTGGACTTCTTTTCGGACCCCTTTCAAGTTTGAGAACATCCATCTGACAGGAAGGAGACCAGAATTGCATGGAATATTACAAAAGTTGCCGAATCAATGTCCAGTACAGTCGCAATATGACCTCCCAACCCCTACACTCAATGCTCTTACCAATAAAGACAAGCAGACCAACTGCCGCCTTCACTAATCTATCTGCTTGCTTCTCTACCTTCAAGGAACTAGGAAACCTGCACTCCAAGGACTCTTTCTTTAGCAGCACTCCCTAGGAACTTATTATAAACTAAGTCCTGCTAAAGTTTGCTTTTCCAAAATGCAGCAGCTCGCATTCTTCTAACCTGAACTCCTCAGCCCATCACCCATCTGATCCAGATCCTCTTGTACTCTGAGGTAATCTTTTTCCCTGTCTACCACACCTCCCATTTTGGTGTCAGCTGCCTACTTATTTACAATACCTCTTATGTTCACATCCAATTCATGAATGTAAATGGCGAAAAGTAGTGGATCCAGCACCGATCCTTGTGACACTCCACTGGTCACAGGCCTCCAGCCTGAAAAGCACCCTCTGCCTTCTACCTTCGGGCCAGTTCTGTACTCCATGCGATCTAACCTTGCTGACCAGTCTCCCGTGAGGAACCTTGTCAAACACATTACTGAAGTCCATGTAGATCATGTCCATGCTCTGACCTCAGCAATCCTCTTTGTTACTTCTTCAAAAAAACTGAGTCAGATTCATGAGACATGATTTCCCATGCACAAATCTGTTATTAATATCCAGGATTTAACTCTGTATATCGGGTTTTGCGTTACCCAGTTATAGGTGTTAATGTTCTGGATGAAGTTCAAGTACACCAGCATTTTGTCAGTGACTGTGTATTGAGTCTTGTTAATGTCACCAACACAGGCGAGTTCCTTTTTGAAAGGCAGTCCCCGTATCCCTTGCCCACCAGAAAATAGTGGCAGTGTCCTTACCTCTGGACCAGGAGGATCGGGCTCAGAGTTGAGGAACAGCATCTTTGAAGAGGCTGATTAGAAAACCTGCCCAAGCCACCAGGCCATACTGTCTCCCAGCTGTTCCTGCCTCAGCCTCCAAACAGAACCTTCCTGTAGTTTCTCTCCTGTCAGACTCTCCCATTGCTCAGTTTGTCCAGGATCCCCTCCTGCTGCTACACTGCTCCTGTCCCTCACTGACCTGTCCATCCCCCAGTGTCCTCCACATTCATTCATTGTTTACAATCTCATTACCCCAGTTCTCCAGCCTCGCCCCTTCCCGTCCATAGAGACGGCTCAGTGATTAGCATTGCTGCCTCACAGCACCAGGTACCCGGTTTTGATTCCAGCCAAAAATGGAATTTGTGCATTCTCCCTGTGTCTGAGCGGGTTTCCTCCGGGTGCTCCGGTTTCTGCCCACAATCCCAAAGATGTGCAGGACAGGTGAATTGGCCATTTTAAATTGCCCATAATATTAGTTAAATATAGGGTAGGGGAATGGGTCTGTGTAAGTTACTGTTTGGAGGGTCGGTATGGACTTGTTTGGCCGAAGGGCCAGTTTCCATACTGTCGGGATTCTGATATATTGGGGAGCAGCTGCTGTCAATCTCCCGGACTCCTGTATGATCGGGAGCACGTGCTGTAGGAGAGGAGACCAGTGTATGGGCACAGTGCTGGCCTATTGTGGGAATATGCACAGTGCCTGGGAAGGAGGCTGTGTTTGTGAGGGATCAATCTGTCATTGGCATCTTCCTCTCCCTTGGAGCAGGACCCAGGGGAATGGCCCGTTTCCTGGCGCCCCTGAGATGCGATCAGGCTATCAGTGGTGCAGCATTTTGTAGAAAGTTATCAGAACTCTTTTGAGAAGATTCAGGGTTTTAATGGAAAGTGACAAAGATGGGCCTGCATATCGAGTTCTAATTTGGTTCATTTTAGTAAGACAGGTTTTGGCCAGAGTGTGCAGGAAGCAATGTATGCAGGATGGTTGTCATCAGAGGATTCACCAACAACGCCCCCCCCCCCCACCCTGCTGGACTCAGAGTCAGACTCATTGATTTGGTTCTTAGTCCGCAGACAAGAGCTAGGAAACTGAATTCAAAGAGAGGAGAGAGTGTGAGAACTGGGTGTGGAGGAAAGGAGTGAGGAGATTGGTTCGGATTTCAGTTCACAGAAGAAAGAGAAATTGTTAGACTGAGAGTTAAAACTTTGGGAAACATGAAACTACAATTTAATACTATAATTGTCTTATAAAGATCCATCTTGTATTAATATGGTGAGTTGTTTTCTCAGTTGTAGGGTACCGAAAGGGTAGATTTGTGGATGAGAAATTCAAATTGAACCTCATTTTCAGTTTTGATAGTTACTTGATCCGTGCCGATCTGAATATTCATTGGCCTTTTCCTGTGGAAGGAAAGGTGTGTATTCTGTCCATGGGCGAATATTCCAAATAAGAGTGTGACTGGAAAAAATACTGAGGTACAGCCAAGTCCATGTTAGTGTGGTGACTGTGGAGAGAGAGTTCATTTGTTTTTGGAAGTCTGAAAAATCATGGCATGTTTCCCAGGAACAATTAAGCCACTGCTTTGCTTTGTAGAAGGACAAGTCTTTAATTAACCATACAACCAGAAAGACACAAGGATACCTGCACCTTGGGAAATACTATGAAAACGGGATTGTTGTAAAGGAGTTCATTCTCGATCATGGACTGTAATCCATTGGCGTTGTCACGTTGGTTGCAGCGCCGTGGGGAAACACTGGAAATATGATGAATGCAGTGTAGGTTTCAGTTATTAAACTGTAAAAAGTGCAGAACAATTTACAAGGATGTTGTCAGGGCTCAGGGGTCTGAGTTATAGGGAGAGGTTGGACAAGCGAGGATTTTTTTTTGTTTAGAGCAGAGGAAACTGAGTGGGTACTGTTCTAGAAGTGTGTAAGACCATGAGGGGCATGGATAAGGTGAATGCATTCAGTCTTTTTCCCAGGAAATCTAGGACTGGAGGGCATCAGTTGAAGGTTAGAGGGGAAAGAATAGAAGGGAAGTTGAGGGGCAACTGTTTTACACAGAGGGTGGTATGTATATGGACAGAGCTGCCAGTGGAAGTGGTTGAGGGGGGTACACTCTCACAACAGGTAAAAGGCATTTGGACAAATACATGGATAGGAAAGGGTCAGAAGCAGATGGGCCAAGTGCAGGGAAATGGGGTTAGCGTGGATGGACATTCTGGTCGGCATGGGCCAGTTTGGGCCAAAGGGCCTGTCTCTGCTGCAGGATGTTATAACTCTAAGTGCAGCTGCTATTTCTCCCACTAACTCTGTTGATATCCTGGGATGTATTCCATCAGGGCAAAGAGACTTATCTATCTTTAGCTCCATTAGCTTGCCCAGCTCTACCTCTTTCGTGATAATGGTTGTTTCTAGTTCCTCACCTTCCTCAGTCTCCTTATCAATTACTGGCATGTTCTTTGTATCCTCCACTGTGAAGACTGACTGCTGTGTACTCATATTCCTAAACCATGCTGGATAGCAACAACTACATTAGCAGAACTCTGAGAGGTCTTCTTTGAGTCTTTATTGATGAGACATGGCAGTTACCTGGATAGTGTACATGCAAAACACCTCCAGGCAATATCAGGTAAAGCCCCACCTGTCCAATGTAAAGCTCCCATTCTTATACCTTTTGTGGTTTGGTACTTTGAATAGAGACTCTCTCTCAGTATTATCTCCATGACAATGGTCAGTTAGAAAGTCTACTTCAGTTTCGCACTTTGTGGTTAAAACATACACCCCTGTGGCTCCCTCAAGTATCTGACAGGCACTTCAGTTTCAGTGGGGCTGTCTATCAGGATTCTGATATGGAGGAGCCAGTGTTGGGGTGGGGTGGGCAAACCTATGAATCACACAACACCAGGTTATAGTCCAACAGGTTTATTTGGAAGTACAAGCTTTTGGAGTGTGCTGTGATTTTTTAACTTGATCAGGATTATCTCTATGGTAACAGTTAAGTGCTTCAACAATTACAGAGACCATATATTTCCCCTTGAGCAGTGTAAAACTGCTATTCCGGCCCTGGGGACAGCTACTCATCACTTTTCTCTCCCAATCCCATCTAGCTTTCTGTTGATCTTTAAAGTTTCTCTAATCTCCTAGTTTCTCCGTGGTCTTTGCCAATTTGTATGCCTTCTATCTAAATTTGATATACTCCCTTATTTCCTGAGCCACTCATGGCAGATTACTCCTTTTCCTACAGTCCTTCCTTTTCCCTGATATATACTTTTGCTGAGCACTTTGAAATATTCCCCTGTTGTCTGTCAACTTTCCCACGGTAAAGTCTTTGCTTCCAGTTTACATTAGCCAACTCCTGCCTCATCCTATTGTAGTCTCCTTTGTTTAAGCATTGGATCTAATCTTCCCGCTTTCCAGCTGTGTTCTAAGTTCAACCAGATTTATCAGAAGTCTTCTAGCAGATTACGAGGTGAGGCGAAGTTTCCTGGGTGTTTTGCGTTTCATTAATACAAAGCCAAGGTCTTTGACAAAGTATAGGATAGATATTCACAACAGAGTATTCTGGATGGCGTGAATGTCCTCAGAGTCTAAAACCATAAATCACTGTCTCCCCTCAGTTTAAAATTGCACAATCATTATCTCCCACTTGCTTCCTCACTATCTAAGTTTGGAATGCTAATCCACCTGACTATCCTGCTTTTTCCAAAATCTCCTTTGGTGAAGGTGGTGAGTTTTGGATTCAGCTTTCCAGTTATTACCGTAAGAAGATAAGCACTGGGCACAGGAGAGGCAATGCAGCCCTTCGAACCAGCCCCACCATTTAATACGGTGATGATTGAGCTCACCTCGGTCTCAGCTGGGTTTTCCCACCTGCTCTCTCTCACCCTTCATCTCATTGTAAATTCAACATCTGTATCTCTTCATTAAATCTGCTCATTGTCCTGGCATCCACCACATTTTGAAGAGGGAATGCCACAGATTTGCAACACATTGAGATAGGTACATTCTTCTTCATGAGAATAGAGTCCCTATTGTGCAGAAACAGGGTATTCATCCATCAAGTCCACACCAGCCTATGATGAGCATCCCATTCAGACCCACCCTGTCCCTGTAACCCTGCATTTCCCTTGGCTAATGGCCTAACCGGCACATACATGGACACTGTGGGAAATTTAGCATGGGCAATTCACATAACCTACACATCTTTGGACTGTGGGAGGAAGCTCGAGCACCCTAGGAAACCCACGCAGACATGGTGAGACCGTGTAAACTCCTCACAGTCGCCTCTGGCTGAAATAAAACCCGGGTTCCTGACGCTGTGAGGCAGTGGTGCTCACCACTCAGCTACATCTGCTTAAAATCTGCTACCCTTTATTAACCTCCCCACCCCGCAATCTATGTTCCTTACGTCAGAAATCAGGTTGTGGAAGCAGATGTCTCAGTAAAATCCCGTGACAGCCCACATGTCCTGTGTGTCTGAATGGGGATCCTATACACAACACCCTCCAGCCCACACCTTTCATTCACTATCCAGAAACATGTCTCCAGTGGCTTCATGGGGGCTACAACTCCCACAATCCCTGAGGCAGGGACCACACATGTGCGGGGAAGCCCAGAACTGCACATGTACAGAATATGGGCGGATTTTGGAGCATGTGCTTTGGGGTAATTAGCGGAAAGCATTTGACACTGTGATTGGCTGGAGGAGGAACCAATCAGCTTGTAGGATTAACGGGTTGGGGGGGTCAAAGGGTCACCACACCCACATGGGCCCAAGTTCCATCCCCAACTTGTCATAATGCTGGGAATCGACCAATGGGAAACAAAGAAGGATCTGACCCATTCTCCCAGACTGAAGGTTCCTCTTCTGTCCAGGATCTGCCACCTCCCTTTCTGTTTCCTTTTGATTCATTCTGCTGTTACATTATTGACTTGCAGCAACTGAAGGGAAAGGAAGTGAACCCAGAAAGGGTGCAGAGTCTAACCAGGGACGGGAAGTGGTGGCATGGATCTGTTTATCAGTAACTCCATGAGAATGGGAGCGGGTACATTAGGGACAGCAGAGGCAGAATGGTGGGAGAGAGTAAGTGGGCTGGAGGGTTACAGCTTTTGCAGAAGAAAGGGAAAGAAGATTTCCAGAGAAGCTAGAATTGTCTGCTCTGAATTTCTAACCTGTACATATTTGTTTATACAGGGTGCTTGATGGTGAAGATTTGCAGACTGAAATCTCAAACTCATGTGCAGATCGTGATTAAGTTAACCAGCATTTGAAGAACCAAAGATGGAGAATAACTTGGCCAAAATCCTGTACACTCTCCTTCCCAGCATTGTCGGTCTCTCTGCGCCAAATGGACTGTGAATGTTTCAAGACAGCAGCTCACTACCATCTTCTCCAGGGTAACTAGAGATGGGGAATAAATGCTGGCTGAGCCAGTGATGCCCATATCCTGGAAATGGTTTCTATTTATAGTTGCTGAAACCCGGTTGATGTTACTGCCGGATGATGAGGGATGCTGAGTGCATCCTCCAGGAGGCAGCACCATCACATTATCCCTGCCTACACCCACACAGTAACACAGCAACGTCACTGGTACAAAAGGCAGTGAAGCCAAAGGAGGACTTAGATATAGTTCTTCGAGGTAAAGTCATGAAAGGGGGTTGGAACACAGCAGGAACAGGAGACTGAGCTGGATGGTCAGCTGTTTCCCATTGAATGGTGGAGCAGGATTGAAAGGCCGAATGGCCTCCTTCTACTATCTCTCCTGTATGTATATAGCCATGGAGCCCGGCTAGGAAGAAGTGGGCAGGGCAGGGATTCTCCAGGCGAATGCACTTCCACACCCGGTTTCAGTGAGGGATGGTTTGATGGATTTTATTTAACATTTGTCTTTAACACAAGGTTTGTGAATTTGGTTTTAAAATATTGTAGCTATTTATTCCACAATAAATAAAACTAAAAGAAAATAAATGAAACTATCTGAATATAACAGTTTTTAAAATTTCAAACGCCCTGTAAAACAAATCCTGTCTACTCCCGGACACCATCAGTTTCCAGTTACTCAAGCTCCAGGGAAATATTCCCTCCCTGTCTGAACCTTTGGTTTGATTTAACTGTTTTTCAGTTCTGGTTCTGTGAGCTGTGAAGTGTTCTTTATTCCCCATTTCTCTGACCCGGATGTGGTATCTCACACACAGCTGAGCAACCTTCCCACCATCAACATCATCACCCCCCCATTACCCCATTTTGGTTCACATATAATCACCAGCAGTAAACCACCCATGTAACCAATTGAATATTTATAAACAACGCCCCTTACAGGCAAAGCAAACCATTATAAATGACAAAGTGGGAAGGGATCAAATCAAAGTAGAGTTGGGAGTGAGGAGGCAGCGATGGAGATAAAGCACTGTATCCACTGCGGTACCCATCTCTATCTAAAGGCAGCGGGAGAATTGATAAAAACTACGTGCTCCTTCTCCAAGGACACCCTGTTGTATCGCCTTTATCCTCAATCATAGAATGGAATCCCGACAGTGTGGAAGGAGAGCATTGGCCCATCAAATCCCACCAACTATCCAAAGAGCATCCCATCTGGAGCACTTCACCCCTGTAACACTGCATTTCATATGGCTGATCCACAGAGTCTGAACAATCCTGGACACTGTGGACAATTTAGCATGACTGATCCACCTAACCCACAAATCTTTGGACTGTGGGAGGAAACCAGATCACCTGGAGTGGACCCACACTATCCTGGGGAGAATGTGCAGACTCCACACAGGCTGTTGACCAAGGCTGGACTCTAATCTTGTACCTGGTGCTGTGAAGCAGCAGTGCTATAGAGCAATTTAAATCAAAACAGATGACCCCTGCTCATTGATGTTTGTGGAGACTCATTGCCCAGAGAGACATCCTGAGATTCAGAAAGAGATAATATGAATTCAGTCAACTCCTGCCGAGTTAATGTGATTAACAACAACATCAATACTCCAACAGTATCATCAGACCTCGTACCTACTCTATCATTTACGATTTTTAACCCATGGGAAGTTTGTTACCAGCTTCGATGACAGCCATAATGCTCTGACCACTTTGACAGAGCCAGTGCTTGTCAGTTCTCATAGTTATCAATAGATTGTATCTAAACAGGATGCCCCACAACAGGAAGTGCACTGACACTCAATGCATGTAAGGCAAGGTCATTTTCCTAAAACCACTCGCGTCTGGCAATACCATTGAATGTATTTTATACAGGAGTCTTTCAGTCTCAATTGCCAGTTCCAGTCCATGAAGCAGCCAGTAACACGCCCCAGTGAATTGAATTCTAACAGCAGCATTGCCCTGGCAGGAGAGATTGAGGAGATTGAAACTGTCTTCTCTGGAGTATCTAAACATGAAACACTTCAAATGAACAAAAATCTTCAAGAGCTCGAGAGAATGTATACAGGAAGGAAGTGCTCCTAGGCTGGTGTGCCTGGAATGAAATAAACACTAACTACGGTATCTTTACCCAGCATCCCCTTTAGCTGCATAAATGTTGAAGATTTATTTGCTGCTCTCTCCATCACTCCCATTTTTCACTGCTGTAATGTTGATGACTGTGCAAATATATAAAATTTAATTTAATCCATCCCAAAGCCTCTCTGTACCTGTGTCTCACTTGTGTTCACCGAGACACTCATTCAATCTGACCTCTTCGTAAACCCTGCCCTGATATTTCCTTAGAGGGCTCAGAATTTATTATTCACAGAATTGTTACGGTGTAAAAGGAGGCTGATTGGCTGATCAGCTCTCCAAAGGATCACCTCACGGAAAGCTATTCTTCTCCCTTTACCCCATAAACCTTCCATTCATCCTCTTCCAGTAACACCGGCGAGTTCACAACTAACCACAGCGATCAGATTTATTTTGTTTGTTCATGGGCTCACGGCATCACTTGCTGGGGCAGCATTTGTCATCCATTCTGACTGCACAAGAGATGGTTCAGAATCAACCCCATTATTCAGGGTCTGGATTCACATGTTGGCAGGACCAGGTCAGGAGTAACACAGTCTCCCAGACCCAATGACCGGAAGAGTTGGTTTCTGGCCTACTATCTTATTTCTGAAATGATAATGAATAATGTTTGCCTTTGAATTAAAAGAGAAAGACGAAAATGTGTTTTATTCTGATTGAGCCCGTCCTCCTGTTTTCTCAGTTGTTATTGACAATCTCATTCCCCTCGCACCAGAACCTGTTCCAGAGAGTGTTACAGAAACAGCAGAATGGTCAGCTGCAGCTGGTCACCTGACCGGTCACTGGTCCCAAAGGTTCACTCTCCACAGATGCTGCCAGATCTGCTGAATTTTTCCAGCAATTTCTGTTTTTATTTCTGATTTCCCAGCATTTGCAGATGTTTAGTTTTTCAAATTCATCTGGTCTGTTGCAGAGGAGTTTATTGATGAAATTAGAGGGTTTTGCAAGTTGTACGTTAGGTCACACATCAGCTATGATCATCATGAATAGCAGAGAAGGGTTGAGGGGCTGAATGGCCTCCTCCTGTTCCAATGAAAGTTATCCATCGGCAGCTTGTGGTAACATTTCCCCTCACTGCTCACTTCACCTCCATGTCGAACACACTGTTACTGAGTGAACAATCCTCCTGTGTTTGAACTAAACCTGCTCATGTTCAGTGGCTCCTCCTGCCTCCTGGGTTTAACTCTCATCATGGAATGCTGTCTCATATTACTGCGGGAATGCCCACAAGGACTCAGCCTGGAGTCTGTATCCCCTGGGATCCACGAACCCCATTTATTTCCTCCTTCCTCTCTCATTCTGGCTATTGAACTCTCGGTTTCAATCCATTCTCTTGTCATGCTCTTCAACATGTCCATGTGGATGGACTAGAGGCAGCTGGGATTTAATGAAGGGAAATGGGAATTAGGCGGAAGCATGAGGTGACATGACAGCAAAGACAGTTCTCATTGTAACGGCAGAGTTTCTCCATGACCCAGTGAGTGCTGCAACACCTGAGACTGTGGGGGAGCCAGATTCAATCAGGTATTTGGGGAAACACTCAGACACTGTCCTGTCCATCTGGTGTTAACTCAGACAGAGAGAATGAAAGATACACATTAGATTGCAACTTTGATGATCTGGGGCAATGAAACATGCTTCCGACCTGATGATTTCAACCTCATATCTCTGAAAATACAAACACAAAGCTTCCCATTTGTACCAGGTTGTCTCTCAGCCTCCTGTTTTCTTGAGAAAAACATTTGGAGCCGTTCAGCCTTTTCTTGTAATTATAACCTCTATGTTCCTGTAAGATTTGTAATGAAACCTTTATTGTTTTCCTGTCCCTTGTGAGTGATGGCAGCAGCAGAAACAGGTCCTGACCTGTGAGGAGTTTCAGTTGGAATATTTATATTTAAAAATTCATTCTCACCCTCACATACAGTGTGAAATTGAGTGAGAACCCAAGAAACACGCAGACAGCATGTGTGCCTGAGCTGAACGAACCATGCATTAGGAAAATGTGACAGCAATCGCAACCATTTATAATCGCATAATTCTGCAGGTTAGACAGAGGCTATTCGGCCCATCAAGTTGGTAATTACCTGCTCTCCTACCCTATCCCCGTAACCCCACATTTACATTAGCCAACCCAACCCGCCTAACCTACACTCTCCAGGCCATGTTAGCACGGCCAATAAAGCAAACCTGCACATCTGTGGAGGATCACAAATTACACCCAAATGCTCGGAATTGTGGATGAAAGCTCACAAATACTTGACTGACGCAAATTCTCTGTTTCCAAAATGAAATCTGGGGAAAACTGCAGCCAGAAAGTTTTCCGATTATTTCTGGAGGAGGAGAATTCAAAATTTGTGCCATTGACCCGGGGGGAGTGAAAGTTACAGTGGTCAGGGAACCATCAGAAATGTAACAGGTTGTGAGTAGGTAGGTGTGAGACAAGGACAGAAAGGCAGTCTGTCACATAGGCGAAGGCAGGAGAGATTAAACAGCAGAAATGGTAGTCCCTCAAGGCCAAGGGGAATAGATTTTGTGCTGGGAAAGAAACAAGGAAACAAGGTATGCAGCTGCCAAAGAAATACTTTGAGAAAATAGATTATAACAACATAGAGGACAGAGTTCACAGTCTGAAATTGTTGCTCTCATTGGTGAGTACAGAACGCTGTAAAGCCTGAGTCATTCTATCACAGCCAACACATGGAGGATGGGCCAAGTGGCTTTGATCTGTGCTGTAACTTTCTGATAATTTTATTCTGACATTTGGAGCCCAAGTCTAATGATGTTTAACTTCTCAAATTGGACTGGAGTTTAATATTCTGGAGAAATGTCAAATAAATCACATTTATCCCATTCTGCAGAACTTAGTCCATTGCCCTGCACGTTCCAACATTTCAGTTCCATCCACGTACTTTTATTCAAATGTAATGCTGGTAACTGCCTCTGTCACCCCATCAGTGAGATCCTGCTCTCCACCATCTCTGAGGGAAATAAATTCTCCTTTCCCCTTTTTTTTCTGAGAATTATCTTCAATCTAAAACCTCTAGTTCCTGATGGCTCTGTTAATGAATAGCTGCTTCCTATCCATTCTACCTGAATCCCTCAGCATTTTATCACATCAATTAAATCTCAGTTCATCTTCCTTAGAATCCCCCCACCCCCAACCTATCCAATCTTTCCTCAGAGCAGAAATTCTCCAATCAGAGAAACATTCTGATCAATCTTCTCTGTCCCCTCTCTGGTGTGATCACATCAATCCTGGAATGTGGGGACTAAGAGTGAGTGCAGTACTTTAGCCGTGGTCAAACTAGTGTTCCAGTGTCACCTCCGTGTTCTTGTGGTTGTTGCTGATACAAGAAGTGTCCTGGTTTTCCCACATGGAACTGAATGTGCACTCCATGGGACTGGGATTTCCTACCATGTGTTTGTTTGTTAACTAATCCTAAATTAGTTTCACATTAAAACAGGATTATCAGATACCCAGCAATAAATTTCTTCCATTATACTCAAGTCATCTTACTTTTAATATCTCTTTAAAATTATTACTAACACAACAGGCTTTAATTTGCTGAATAATTATTCAGGTGTCTTCACTGTTACAATCACTTGAAGATTATCTTTACTTTTAGCTACACGTGGTGAATTGAACACTGATTGTAAACATTTATCAAATGGACTTCAGTTTTATGATGATTAATCCAATCTGACATTCTTGTTGATTAATATCTTGGAGAGAACTGTCCTCAGAACTCCAGCTGTGCTCTGACTTCAATCACAACTGGGTGTGGCTGGACTGCAGATCTTAGATCTGTTCTGTTGTTTACTGGATTGCTTCGCTCTGTCTATCACTTGCTGCTTATGCTGTTTGGTAACTTCATCAGGTGAACACCTCATTTTTAGGTATTCATGCTGCTGTTACTGACATGCCCTCCTGAATTCTCTCAGTTGAATGAGGGCTGATCCTCTGGTTTGATGGAAGGAGGGAAGTTGGGGAATATGCTGGGCCGTGATTCTGTAAGCTTTGTTGGAGTACGACCCTACTGTTGTTGGAAGGCAAGAGCTAAACTCTTGCACTGTAAACCCGATGTACAAGAAGCTACATGCAGTATCATGAACACTGACAGTCCAAGACATGAAATACGAGCAACACTGTACAATGATGCAGGATCACAACTGCAGCAAGAGGAGATTAAGATCCAAATTGACATAGGAGTAGGGAAAGAAGCAGCTGATCAGATTGTCTCCTTCATAGTCACAAAGAGACTCTGTGAGATTATTGTACTGTTGGAGGTGAGGTTGGAGGAGGTTGGGGAGATGAGGAGCTCTTCAAAGGAAACTAATCTGCCTGAGATTTATGGGATTGACTTGATTGCTAGGTATTTAACAGAAAGCTAATTGAAACTATTTTTATCCCCAAAAGATAACAAGACTGATGGTGTTTCCAATCATGATCAGATACAAACCTCAGAATAGACATGGTTCATAGATGGATGTCAATAGCCCATCAACATCCAACTCCTGCAATTATTCAGCAAATGCATGTGTGATTAACCAGTCCTGATGTACCAGAAAATCGCTGTTTACTCTGTGCAGATGGACAGCGATGTGAGGAAGTATTGGCCGAATGATATTGTCGCTAGACAGTTAATCCAAAGCCCCAGATAAAGTTCTGGAGACCTGAGTTCAAAGCCTACTGCAGCAGATGGGGGAATTTGAATGATATTATAAAAAAACTTGAAAATTTAAGAGTCTAGTGATGACCATTAATCGATTGCCAGAAAAGCCCATCTGGATCACTAATGCCCGTTCAGGAAGGAAGCTGCCATCCTTATCTGGTCTGGCCTACATTGTGACTTCAGACCCACAGCAATGTAGTTGACTCTTACCTGCCCTCTGGGCAATTAGGGATGGGCAGGAAATGCTGCTGGGCCAGCGATATCCTCATCCTGTGAATGAATAAAGGAAAATAAAAGTCTCTACTCAGTGTGAATCTTTACATGTTCAGAAATGCTGTGAACATTTCCAAAAAGAAGTTCTCTATATGCAAAACTTTATGAACTGCCAAAACCGTTGTTCATTACTTGGCGTGAAAAAGGGAAAACAAATCATCCAACTGTGGCTATCAGTAAATTGACTGGTGTCTCAGCAGGATGGATGCCTGAGTGAATCCCTCCCCCCCCCCCCCCCCCCCCCCTCCCACACACACACACACACACACACACACACACAGCAGGTGAACAGCTTCTCCCCAGTCTGACTGGTTTGGCCCGTTTCCAGGTGGGATGGGTAAAGAATTCCCTTCTGGCAATCGCCACATTTCCAGAGTCTGTCCCTAGTGTGGCTGCACTGGTGTTTTGCCATTTCAGATACATGCTGGCAGACTGTTACACACACCATTAGCCTGCTCCCCTCCCCCACAGAACCCAGTATAAAGCAGTAAACATTTGTATTGGTCTGAGTAGGAACACTGAGCAGATTTACCTCAATGACAATTTAATCGGTGACCAGAGCAAGTTAAGCAAGTCTAAATAAAATGCATTACATCACAGAAAGAGGCCCATCAAATCCAAGCTGGCTCTCTGTTGCAGAATCCCATATTCTCCCTCCCCCTATGTCCCACAAACTTTGCAAGTTTATTTCCGTAAAATCTGATATAATTGTTATTATCAATCATTCATCTTCTCCTCTGCCTGCACCACCATAATGGGCAGCTTGTTCTGCATATTTCTAGCCAATACAGAAAGCAGAAACACTTGCTCATCTCCCGCTGTCTCAAAACCTTACATCTGATCTTAATTCTTGTGCCATCGCCTATCGAATACACATATTTTTGTCTCCTATATCTAGGTCTGTTATAATCTTATACAGCTCTATCAAAAATATATTCAGCTTGTTTACTTCAAAGAAAATAGCAATTTCTTCAAGTCAATCCAGTGACTGCATTGTCTTCATCAGTGAACCACTCCAGTAAGTCTGTACTCCACACCCTGAGGATCACTCATATCCTTCACTGTTGATGCATATTTTGTTCCACAAATCCAGATGATGCAAATTTTCTGCACAACAGCAGTAGCTTTATTATTGGACAGCCAGCGAGAGTTTCAAAGCATCTCTAAAGTAGCTGAGTGTCTACTTGTAGAGACTGTTCTTCATGAATCTCTGCCTTACCCACAGAGACAGTATATTTAATAGGAATTAGACAAAGGCATATCAGTCACATGGGCGATTGTCATTACAGAGTTTAAAGCAGGTAATTATGACCTTACAAAGCTTGATGAATGGTGATGTCCTGTGATAACATATGAATGGATTACAGAAACTGATTATTGGATTGTTCATGATTATGTGTTGGTGGGAAGAGATTAAGGCTGGAGGGTTCTTCCTTCAGTAAATGGGGAATTCACTTACCTATGCTCATATGGAGGGGAGGAAACACAATGGGAGCAGGAGGCAGTTTAACAGGGTTGTGCCCAGAGCTCTCAGTCTTGTCTGGAAAGGGCAAATTCCTCTGTCTGGGGTTACGGGGGAATCCACATATGTGGCTGCAAGAGGTTCTATTTTGAGATACTGTCAGCCTCCCACCTTCTGAGGTGTTCTGTCTGTAATGTAAGAGTACCGGCCTTCAGTTGATGAAATAAGGCCTTTGGCAAGGAATGTTTAACCCTTAAGACCCCACGGTGTCCTGAAGGAGAAGCAAAAGGTACGGAACTGGTCCCTCTATGGTAGTTTAACTTCCTCATTCTGACCAGGAGTCTGTTGACCAGAATTGAATGTAATGATTGACTGTGACCTAACTAGAGCTTTGTCAAGGGTCAGCATCTTTTCTGTGAGTTTGTTATCATCCCCCCATTAATGAAGCTCAGCATCCCATTTGTTTTACTCAAAACAATTTATGTTTTCTCTCCTTTAATAAGTTGTACACATTGTCCCCCATTCCTGCTGTCCTGCGCGTTGTGTCTGTGCCATTCAAATATATATTGCCTTTCTACATTGCTTCTCTCAAAATGAATGAACTTACTGTGTGCTCTCATGAAGAGACATATTCCACTCAAATTATTAACTCTCTTCCACACATTCTACCGCCTGCAAAACAGAAGAGTACAGCACCGGAATAATCGGCCCACCATGTGTGTGCGGACCATGATGCTATTGCAAACTAATTCCATCTGCCTGTACATGGTCCATATCCCTGCCACCCCATGCCTGATTATGTGTCTGCCCAAATGCCTCTTAAACATTGTGATTTTTTCTGCTTTTCCCATCTCTCAGAAAAGCACATTTTTGTCACTTAATACCTTTTGCATAAGAAACTTGTCTGACTCAACTGCCTTTAAACTTGCACATGTTGTTGGAAGTGCTCAGTAGATCCTGCAGCATCTGTGAAGAAAAATCAGTTAATGTTTCGGGTCTGGTCACCCTTCCTCAGAAACGTTAACTTTAATTTATCTTCATAGAAGCTGCTAGATCTGCTGAACATTTCCCGAAAATGTTTTTGTTTCTGGTTTACAGCATCTGCAGTTGCTTCAGTTTTCATTTCCTTTAAACTTGCCCCTACTCCCCTTAAACCTATGGCCTCTAGAATTTGCCATTTTCACCCTGGAAAAGGATTCAGATTATTCACTCTGTCTGAACCTTTCAGAACACCCACAGCCACTGACTTTCACAAGACAACGATCCAGGTCTTTCCAACCTCCCCCAATCCAGGCAACATCCTGGTAAACCTTTTCTCACGCTGTCCAAAGCCTCCACATCCTCCTTATGCGGTGATCAGAACAGCACACAATACCCCAAAGGTGGCCTAATGACAGGTTTATGTTCACTCCCCTGACAGAAGAAGGCAAGCCTGCCATCCACCTCCTTCACCACTTTCAGGGAGCTGTGAACTTGTACCTGAAGATCCCTGTGTACATCAATGCTGCTGAGAGCCCTTTTGCTTAGTGAATACATTCCTCTTGCAATGAGCCTCCAAAAATACATCACCTCACACTTGTCTGGATTAAAATCTATCTCCGTTTGGGTTTTCCAACGATCTCTTTCTTTGACAACATTCTTCACGATTCACAATTTCATCAATTTCTACCATCTAGAAACTTGCTAATTAAATTATTTACATTTCCATGCTAATTATTGATATATGTTACAGCCAATAGATGTTCCAATTCTGATCCTTGTGTAATAACACTGACCACAGAACTCCAGCCAGCAACATGCTGTGGGAGGAACATATTTCATTTAGTCAGTCAGTTGGAAAGCATTTCAGGCATTGGTGTGGCACTAGATGTTCCAAGATATTCACAATCCTGGTCAAAACAGCCTGGAGCAGATTTTCAGTTCTGTGCACCCGACCTGGGGACTCCCCCAGAACCAAGCATAAAACATTATCTCCTGCTGTGGAAGGATAACCTGTGTTGGTCTGAGCATGAAAACAGAGCAGATTTACCTTCATGAGAATTTAACCCCTGAAGACAAACAACCGGAACAAGTTAAGCAAGTACAAGAAAAATGTGTTATGGCACAGAAAGGGGCTCATCAAATCCAAGCTGGCTCTCTGTAGCAGAATCCCTTATTCTCATTCTCCAACTGTCCCCAAAACCCTGTAAGTTTATTTCCCTCAGATCTGATATAATCGTATTCGTTAATCATTGGTCATCTCTATTGCACCACCATTATAGGCAGCATGTTCTGCATATTTCCAGCCAGTGGAACACTTGCTCATCTTCCACTTTCTCAAAACGTTACACCTGATCTTAAATTTTGAGCCATCATTTATCCAGTGCAATTTATTTTATTGTCTGCTGTATCAAAATGTGTTATAATCTTATCCATTTTAATCTATCAAGGTATATTCAACTTGATTTCTTCAAAGAAAATAGCATTTTTTTTCCAAATAAATCCAGTGACTGCATTTTCTTGATCAGTGCACCACACCAGTAAGTCTGTACTCCACACCCTGAAGTTCACTCAGATCCTTCCTGAGCAGGAATCTGTTGACCTGAATTGGATATAATGATTGACTGGGACCTAATCAGTCAATGAAATTGTTTCCATGAATTTGTTCTCATTCCCTTTATTAATGAAACCCAGGATCCCATATGTTTTTTTATCAAAACACTTCGATTATGTCCTCTCTCTTTTAAAGAATTGTACACATTGCACCCTGACCCCCACCCCCCACCACCACCGTCAGTCTCTACTCTGTGTCTGTGCCATCCAAATATATATTTCCTTTCTACATTGCTTCTCTCAAATGTATCAACTCACTGTGTGTTCTAAAAAATATTAACTCTCGCTCCACACATTGTACCCCCCGGAAAACAGAACAGTACAGCACCGGAATAATCGGCCCGTCATGTCTGTGCAGACCATGATGCCATTCCAAACTAATTCCACCTGCCTGGACATGATCCATATCCCTGCCAACCCCTTGCCTGCTTATGTGCCTGCCCAAATACATTGTGATTGTTTCTGCTTTTACCACCTCCCAGGAGAGTACATTCTAGTCATCTACCACCTTTTGCATAAGAAACTTGCCTGGGATAATCTTTAAACTTTCATAGGTTGTTGGAAATGCTCAGCAGGTCTTGTAGCATCTGGGAAAATAAAAATCCGTTAATGTTTCCGTTCCTTCCTCAGAAACGTGAACTCTGATTTCTCTTCACAGATGCTTCCAGACTTGTTGAGCATTTCCAGAAACTTCTGTTTTTGTTTCTGATTGATAGCATCTGCTGTTCTCTCGGTTTTTATTTTTTAAATTTCCCCCTGTCCCCTGAATTCTATGGCCTCTAGAATTTGTCATTTCTACCATGGAAAAGGATTCAGATTATAGAATATAGAACATAGAACAATAAAGCGCAGAACAGGCCCTTCAGTCCTCAATGTTGCACTGACCTGTGGAATTTTCTCAACTCGTCCCCCTACACTATCCCAAAATCATCCATGAGTTTATCTAAGGATTGTTTAAATCACCCTAATGTGGCTGAGTTGACTACCTTAGCTGATAGAGCATTCCACACACTTACCACTCTCTCTGTATAAAGAATTTGCCTCTGACATCTGTCTTAAATCTATCATCCCTCAATTTGTAGTTGTGCCCTCTCGTACAAGCTATCGTCATCATCCTAACAAAAAGACTTTCACTGTCTACCATACCTAATCCTCTGATCATCTTGTATGTCTCTATCAAATCCCCCCTTAGCCGCCTTCTTTCCAATGAGAACAGATCCAAGTCTCTCAGCCTTTCCTTAGACCTTCCCTCCAGACCAGGCAACATCCTGATAAATCTCCTCTGCACCTTTTCCAATGCTTACACATGCGTTTTGTAATGGGGTGACCAGAGCTGTACACAATATTAAAACTGTGGCTGCACCAGCATTTTGTATAGCTGCAGCATGATATTGTGGTTCCAGAACTCAATCCCTCTACCAATGAAACCTAACACGCCGTATGCCGCCTTAACAGCACTATCCACCTGGGTGGCAACTTTCAGGGATCTGTGTACATGGACTCCAAGATCGCTCTGCACATCCATACTACCAAGAATCTTTCTATTGACCCAGTACTCTGCCTTCCTGTTATTCTTCCCAAAATGCATCACCTCACATTTAGCTGCATTGAACTCCACTTGCACCTCTCAGCCCAATTCTGCAGTTTATCTAAATTCCCCTGCAACTTGTAACATTCTTCCAAACTGTCTACATAGATTATAGAACATAGAAAAAAAACAGCGCAGTACAGGCCCTTCGGCCCTCGATGTTGCACTGATCCAAGCCCACCTAACCTACACTAGCCCATGATCCTCCATATGCCTATCCAATGCCTGTTTAAATGCCCATAAAGAGGGAGAGTCCACCACTGTTACTGGCAGGGCATTCCATGAACTCACGACTCGCTGAGTAAAGAATCTACCCCTAACATCTGTCCTATACCTACCACCCCTTTATTTAAAGCTATGCCCCCTCGTAATATCTGACTCCATAGGTGGAAAAAAGTTCTCATGGTCAACCCTATCTAAACCCCTAATCATCTTGTACACCTCTATCAAGTAACCCTTAAACCTTCTTTTCTCCAATGAAAACAGCCCCAAGTGCCTCAGCCTTTCCTCATACGATCTTCCTACCATTCCAGGCAATATCCTGGTAAACCTCCTTTGCACCCGTTCCAGTGCCTCCACATCCTTCCTATAGTATGGCGACCAAAACTGCACACAATACTCCAGATGCGGCTGCGATCTACTACTCCACAGACTTTAGTGTCATCTGCAAATTTACTAATCCATCCACCTATGCCTGCGTCTAAGTCATTTATAAAAATAGCAAACAGCAGTGGTCCCAAAACAGATCCTTGTGGAGCACCACAAGTAACTGGGCTCCAGACTGAATATTTTCCATCAACCACCACTCGCTGCCTTCTTTCAGAAAGACAGGTTCTAATCCAAACTGCTAAATCACCCTCAACTCCATGCCTCTGCATTTTCTCCATCAACCTACCATGTGGAACCTTATCAAAGGCTTTACTGAAGTCCATGTATACCACGTCAACTGCCCTAGTCTCATCTAAATGCTTGGTCACCTTCTCAAAAAACTCAATGAGGTTTGTGAGACACGACCTGCCCTTGACGAAACTATGTTGACTATCTGAAATCAAATTGTTGCTTGTTAGATGATTATAACTGTTATCTCTTATAATCCTTTCCAAAACCTTTCCTACAATGGAAGGAAGGCTCACTGGTCTATAATTACCTGGGTCATCTCTGCTGCCCTTCTTGAACAAGGGCACAACATTTGCAATCCTCCAGTCCTCGGGTACTAAACCCATAGACAATGATGACTCAAATATCAAAGCCAAAGGCTCTGCTATCTCCTCCCTAGCTTCCCAGAGAATCCTCGGATAAACCCCATAGGGACTTGTCTACTTTCACTCCTTCTAGAATTGATAACACCTGTGCGTAACTAACCTCAATCCTTTCTCGTCTAATATCTCGTACCAAGTTTTGTCCTCTACAATATTCCCCTTTTCCTGTGTAAACACCATTGAGAAATGTTCATTTAGCACTTCTCCGATCTCTGCACGGTCCACACTCAACTTCCCACTTCTGTCTTTGATTAGCCCTATTCCAACCCTAATCATCCTTTTATTCTTCACATACCTATAGAAAATTTCAGGGTTATCCTTTATTCTGTTTGCTAAAGACTGCTTGTGTCCTCCCTTTCTTTTTTTTAACTCTCTGTTTAAATCCTTCCTAGCTGATCTGTAACTCTCAATTGCTTCATCTGTACCATTTTGCCTCATCAACACATAAGCCACTTTCTTCTTCTTCTTAACAAGAGATTCAATTTCTGGAGTAAACCATGGTTTACAAACTCTGTCTATGCCAGTTGGGTCACCCCACAGCCATTGATTTTCCAAAGACAACAGTCCAAGATTTTCCAACCTATCCCAATCCAGGCAACATCCTGGTAAACCTGTTTCCACCTTCCCAAAAGCCTTCACATTCTACCTATAATGTGGTGATCAAAACGGCACACAATACCCCAAAGGTGGCCTGATTCTAGGTTTACATTCACTTCCCTGACAGAAGAAGGCAAGGCTGCCATTCACCTCCTTCACCACTTTCAGGGATCTTTCAGCTTGCAACTAAAGATCCATCTGTTTATCAGTGCTGCTCAGGGCCCTTCCGTTTATTGTATACATTCCTCTTGCTATGTGTCTTCCAAAACGCATCACCTCACACTTGTCGGAATTAAAATATATCTGCAATTTCTCCACAAAACTTTCTGACTCATCTCTTCCTTGCTGTATCCTTTGACATCATTCTTCACGATTCACAACTTCAACAGTTTGTGCCATCTACAAACTTGCTCATTAAATCTTTTACATTTCCAAACTTTTCATTTATATACATTACTAACAACAGATGTCCCAGCTCTGATCCTTGTGGAACAGCACTAGCCACAGACCTCCAGCCAGCAACATGCCCCTGCACAACTGTTGCTGGGAGAAATATCAAAGAGGAGCCTTGAGTTCTGTGATGAGCAGCATGAACAATGTTTATTCAGAGCTCCTTACTAATGCATGATGGGAGAGGTCTCTCTCTGGCTCCCCCAGATAAGTCCAGCATTTTGATGTGTTTATGTCATACGTTCCAGTAATATTTTCCCCCTGACCTGAACTCCAGAGTTTGGAATGTCAGCTTGGATATTTCCGTGTTCCCTTTCACAGTCTCTGATTCTCTCAACTCATGCAGCTGCCTTGCCAGTTCTTTCACAAATAGTTAACCCTATCCTTGTCATTGCACATCTCCAGCCCTCCCACTACCACACATCTCCGGCCCTCCCACTACCACACATCTCCGGCCCTCCCACTACCACGCATCTCCGGCCAGCCCACTACCACACATCTCCAGCCCTCCCACTACCACACATTTCCGGCCGTCCCACTACCACAAATCTCCGGCCCTCTCACTACCATACCCTGTGGCATCTGCATAGTCCATCCAGTCACTAATTCAAAGGGGGACAGCCCCATACCCTTTGCTGGGGTTGTCCTCGGTTTCATTAGGCTGGTGTGGAGTACTCTAACCTATCGCTGTCCTGTCTCTGAGAGAGCCTTAGTCAGACTAGCTGTCAGTGTCTGCGTCATTCCTTCTACTGTCCCTGAGCTCTGGGGGTGGTATGAGGGATGGGATTTCTGTTCAGTACCAAACAGAACACATAGCTCTTTAGTTATGTTCCCTGTAACATTTGTCCCTTGATCATAATCTGCAGGGGAATGCTTCCACCCACTGAGTAAACCTATTTATTAAAACCCAGTAGGACTTCCTTCCCTGGGATTGGGATGGGTGTGTGTGTAAAATCCATCTGCAATTGTTCCCATGGACCCCTGGGTCCCTGCTGCTGCCTACATTTTATCCTGATTGCTTTCCCTGGCTGACACTGTGAACACACTACACACCTTCGACAAAACCTTGCTGTATTTCTCCCTGTTCCAGGCAAGCATTGTAGTGGATCATCTGATATTGCATTGTATCCTGCCCCATATGGTTCAGTCCATGATATGATTCTAATAATGTTTGTCTTATACAGTGTGGTGACACTGCTGGATCATCCAGACTTTGTCTTGTCCTATTATTGTCCCACCCTTTTCCCATTCCTGTTTCTCCTGTTGTGGGACTGTTTCTGGGAATATCTTTAAACCTTCCTCTCTCACTTCTGTAGCTACACCCATTGCCATCTCCTCAAATGTCTTCACTGTTTCAGTCAGTATTTCACGTGTAAGATTATTAAAGGATTGGACATTCTAGAGACAGGAAGCATGTTTCTGCTGATGGGTGAGTCCCGAACTAGAGGACACAGTTTAAAAATAAGGGGTAGGCCACTTAGAACAGAGTTGAGCAGAAACTACTTCACCCAGAGAGTAGTGGATGTATGGAATGCTCTGCCCCAGAGGGCTGTGGAGGCCAAATCTCTGGATACTTTCAAGAAAGAGTTGGATAGAGCTGTTAAGGATAGTGGGATAAAGCGTTATGGGGATAAGACAGGAACAGGATACTGATTAAGGATGATCAGCCATCATCATAATGAATGGTGGTGCTGTCTTGAAGGGCAGAACGGCCTTCTCCTGCACCTATTGTCTATTCACCTGCCTTCCCCACATACTCTCTGCCCTGTTGGTGTGGGGTTTCTATTTCCCTGTGAGCTCTACTCTTCATTATTGCTGCTTCTCTGGGAAAGTTAGCTGCTTCCACAAACTCTCTGATCTGTCCTTCATGCTCTATATGCCCCCAGACAGGGTGATGTACCCTCATCGAGCCCAGGCCAACACTTGGTCATGAACTATACCAAAGGAATGCTGTCTGTCTGTGTATATGCTGACTCCCTGACCCCTGGCTAATGTCCGTGCTTCTGTCAGGGCTCGTGATGGTTCTGCCATTTCTGGGTAATTCTCCACAAAAGTCCTCCAATAATTAAACAATCCTAAAGTTTGCCTTATCCCCTTCACGGTGTGTGGGTGTATAGTTTTGAAATCATGATCTTTCGTTACACTGGGATTGTCCCCCTCCCTTCCTGATTTGATCTCCCTGATGTGATGTCCCAGGTACATCTCCCCCTACCTTCCCACGTTCTGTGGGTTAATTTTAAGCTCGGCCTGCCTGACCTGACACAATACTCTGTGTGATATCTGGATATGTTCTTTCTCTTCAACTGAGGTGATGAGGTGTTGGTAAGATTAAATTGACTAACTCCATCAGCCATGTATCGGTGGGATATACTGGAATATTACGGGATCCCTGAGGTAACTGGATCCAGGTCTACTGCTTTCCTCAGACAGTAAATATTAGCTTATTCTGCCATTCCAGGTCCACAGGAACCCACTCACAATATCAAGGGCAGAGACTGTATCCTGTTGCAATTTTAATCCATTAACTGAAGTGGTGTGGTTCGCTACTGTGGGATACTGTTTAGTGGCGGATTTACTGAGGGAGGTATAATCAATAGTGAGGTGGGATGAGCCGTTCGGCTTCTGTGAGTTCGTCTGTGATACTGTTGGTCTGACTATTTCCTGCTTCTCTCAATCTGTTACTGTCTCAATTACTGCCTCAGCTTTAATGGGATCCGGTTTGTGTGGGGATTGAGAGGGCCCTCGATCTTTACAGGATCTGCAGATAATAACCCACACTCCTGTTTGAGTTCCTCACACTGCTGTTTGGGTCCTAGCTATAACTCCCCAGATTCTCTGACTGCTCCAGTCTCCCTGCAAGGTAACTATTCTGGAGATGTTGCCTCTCCTTTGCTTCCTGTCCCAGGCCTGGCCAGGTTGTTCCCATATTACAGTTTGTGTCTCTACATCAATAGTTCTTCGGAACTGTTCTAAAATGGCAACTCCCAGAGTGGTCCTTTCCTCAGTTTCACACTTGCATATCTGAATATATTTTGCCATATCCATGATCTGCATTGGGGCAGGTTTATTTCATCCAGCTTCCTCAATTCCCTCTCCAACTGCTCTCATTTTAGTAATTGAGGAGTAAGGGGCAAATCCGTATCAGTAATTGATACAGGTGTTCCTGTATTAATAATATGTTCTACTAGTTCCCAAACACAGCATCAATGAATATTCATGTGCCTACGTGAACTCATGCACACACACAATGTGAACATCTATCTCCCTCTCTCTGCCTACGTTCCTTGGCTGTGTGCCCTTTCCTGCTTCACTTGTAACATTGTGGGTCTGGTTACCCTCCCTGCACTTCAGCTATTCCCCTTTGTTTCGGAGTTTGCCTCAGCTGTCATGGCCCAATTCAGAATGTGGTTAAAATTATCTCCCACTGGGAGTCCCATATTTATGATTACAGTTAAATGGGGTCCCATGTCATCTTTAAAATACATCAAACCTATTTCATCATCACAGGTTGGGGTTTGGTAAACCCCCATGGTCCTTGCACACCTCAGGCTTCCTCTCTGTATGATCCTTGATATTACCCTCAGCTCCCTGAGTCACCAAGGTTATTTTAGCCCATTTAGCCTGTCCCTTCCCCAGTGTATCTCTGTAAAATCTGTAAATGCCTGGATGCACTGATTGGCTGTGAACTGGGGGAACCGGCACACACCCTCACCCTCTCATTGCAGAAACAGGTTCCGCTGTACACATCGGGGCATCTTGGCCTAAAAGATTTTGGCCAGACACCATCATCGGTGAGACTGTACCTCAACTAATTTATCTGTATTCACCCAATAAGGCCCATTATTACCATTTCTCTATCAGGCTGAGTGTTCATTCACCAACATCTGTCTTTCAGCCGGGTAAACAGTTCAGTTTAGTTTCTGTCAGTTCCCTTTGTTGCCACCCTCCCGTCTGTCCAAGTTTGAGCTTTGATGCCCAGCGGTGCCGTAGACACGGCCTTCTGGGCCTTACAGGGCAGTGGGTCATCCCACCCATTGCCGTCCCTCTGTCCATACGTGGGCGTTTTGTCATCTAACCTGATCCAGTCAGTGTCACCATCCTCACTGCCTTCTGAGGAGAACGGGACACGAGGTACCTCCCCCAGTGTAACTACAACCTGGTTCGTTGGCTTTAAGACCTCACGTCTGAGAGTCACCACCTTCACTTGTTCCTGTTCCCCATAATAATGTAACACATCCTGTCATTCCTGGAATAAAACAGAACAAAATGTAAATTTGGTTTGACTTGAAATATGAGTAATTTGACATTCACTTTACATATCTATAGAGGTGAAAATTCTACTGTGATTATTTAAGTGAATTTAACATGATCATACAGTGAAAATAACTGATAATCAACGACAATGAATGAACTGAATAATATGTGATTATTTGCACAAGTTGTTGCAATGAAAATTCAATTATATTTAATGCTTGTCACCCATTACACCATGGGCATTGTTATTAGGGAATAAAGTAATGGAAGGATATCAGATAAAATAAATAGGCTTTAATTTTAGCTTCACTGCAATAATAAACCAAAACTATATTTGGAAATATAGGTAAACTACATACCAAAGTTTCCAGTGTCATTATTAACATGAAAACTATTTTAGTTTGCAGGTTGTTTTGTACTAAGAATAATTGGAAATGAATTGTGATTATTAATTGACCATTTAAATATATATTTTGAAGAGAATAATCATATATATTTTTGGAGGAAATTAGGGAAAGTAAATAAATACGTATACATTGGTATTAATAGTATTAAAATGTTTGGAAGTTGACTGGGATTATTTGATTGAGAGAGGCTGCATGATTATAAAGACTAATTCACCTTTTTCATTGCATTGTTGGTTTCACTAGAATCTGTTGTGGTCTAAGCTCTTGTTGCGTGCAATGGGCTGTCACTAATAGCTTAATTAACCTGCGAGTCTCAGATCAGGTTTCCTTTGTCTGTAAGTCAGTCTGTAAGTGTGCGACACACCTGCTTTTCTGAGGGGAAACAAAGATTCATTTCAAAGGAAATAAGTGGCAGTTCACACACCATAGGCAGGGAAGTGTTTTTCTGAAGAATTTCATTGTCTATCTATAAACCGATGGTATCTGTGTTTGTCAGTTTGTGGAGGATTCAGCCCCTTTGTTCTCAGCTGTTTTATACAAGCAGTAGCTTCATTATGTCTTTGCCAAGAATGTTGTTTACTTTCCCCTTTTACTGTGATTGTGCAGGTTAGAATATTCTGTGAATCAATAATGTTCAGTAACTGAACATTGAATAGTTTAGACTAACAGAGCAGGGCCTTGTTTTCAGCTAATTATTCACTTTCCATTTCCTGGTTGTGTTGAATGTTACAGAAACAGGCTCTGAGCAATGTTTCCATTCACTTGTATTGGAGTCACTGACAGCCACGGGGTCAGTCAGTTTCAGGCTGATGGATCAGTTTCTCTGTCCTATTAGATGGTGGTCTCCTGCTCAGTTTCCGATGGCTCACCTCAGCGTCAGTCCATCAGCTGCTGAAACCCTGTATCCAGTATTTGTTCCCTCTCACCATGAATATTCCAATACAGCCCCAGCTTGTCTCCCACATTCTACCTCCATTACCTCATGATCACTTCAGATTCTACTGTTTGTGTCCTTGCAGCAAGTTGTGTCAGACACCTACCTCAGTTTTAACCCGATCTACATTATATTCAGAAAGATATTTTCAAAATTTGGTTCACTGCTTTTAAACCTACCCGGGCCTTCACCCTGTCCTCCCTGCGTATTTCCACACCTCCCTGGGGAATCTGCACTTATCCAATTCCAGCTGTGTGGGAGTTTCTTACTTTGTTCTCCTCCCTGTTGGTGGCTTTAGTTTCAGTTGCCTTGAACCTAAACTTGGTCATTCTTTTCCCCCATTCCCTTCAACACTGCTTAATTCTCCCTGTTTGATCAAGGTTTTGGTTCCCACCCTTTGTAGCTCGGTAATAGTCCTGTGGTATCATTGCTGAACTGTTAATGCAGAGACCCAGTGAATATTCTGGGGTCCCTCATTCGAATCCCACCACAGCAAATGTGGAACTTGAATTTAATAATCATCTCGAATTATGAGTCTATTGATGAAATTATTCTCCATTGCCTGGATCACTGATGTCCTTTACGGAAGGAAACTGCCATCCTTAGCTGGTCTGGTCTACGTGTGACTCCTGACAGCAATGTGGTTGACTCTTATCTGCCCTCTGGGTAATAATGTTGCCCATAGCCAGTGGCACCTACATCCCAGTAAATGCATTTTAAACAAAGCTCTCATATCTTGGATCATGTGAGAGAGAAGCAGAAGGTGGCCATTCGGCCCCTCGAGCCTGCCCAACCATTCAATAAGACCAGGCCTTATCTGTTAGCAATTTATATTCCATCTCCCCCCAACATCCCTTAAAAAGAATCTATCAACCTGTGCCTTAAAAATACTCAGTGAGCCCACCTTCTGGGACAGAGAGTTCCAAATTTGAACAGCCCTCTGATGGGAAACAAATATTATCATCGCTGTCCTTAAAGGGTGAACCCAATTTTAAAGCAGTTCCCTCTAGTTCAGGAATGACCCACAAGTGGAAACATCCTTTCCACATGCACCTTATCAAACCATTCAGGATGTTAGATACTTCAGTCATGTCACCCCTCACTCTCCCAAACTCTAACTGTAACAAACCTATCCTGTCCAACTGATCCACATTTTATTTCTGTCACTCCGGGTGTGAGTGGGGTTGAAATGTTATGTTATGTTTATTATGCAGTGAATGTGTTGCTTCACTGTGTGGGGTCTAAGAGTCAACATGAGCCATACTAGCTTTCCTGTCTCACTGTATTACATATATCTTACATCACTGTCGTGTTTCCATCCCTCCCTACCTCATCTAACTAAAAAGAATGACAAAGATCGAGAAAAGTTGTTAGAAAATTTGTTGTTGCATAAAAGGTATTTGATATGTTTGGACAGATTGCATTGTAATTGTAGTAACCAGTTAATTAAAAGTTACTGACAAAATATTTTAAGAGGATCTACTGTTGGTGGTGGAAATGCTGCTGGTTCATATAAGAGAGGGCTGGGGTGAATACTGTACTTGGTTTTGATGAGAAAGTTGAGCAATGTCAGATTCTTTTATCTTTGTCAATAAGGGGCAGAGATTGCAGCTAGGACAGTGTGGAGCTGTTTTGATCTTGTAGACATTTTTAAAATATTTATTTGATGTGATGTGGGTGTCACTGGCTGGGCCCAGCATTTATTGCCCATCCCTAGTTGCCCTTGAGAAATTGGTGGTGAGCTGTCTTCTTGAGCCGCTGCAGCCTACCTGCTGTGGGTATACAGCACAATACCTTTGGGGTGGGGATTTCCAGGATTTTGACCCAGCGACGGTGAAAGAACAGCTATATATTTCCAATTCGGGGTGATTACTACCTTATAGGGGAACTTGAAAATAGTTGTCTTTCCATCTAGCTGCTGCCCTTGTCCTTCTCGATGGAAGTGGCCATGGGTTTGAAAGGTGCTGGTTAGTGAATTCCTGCAGTGCATCTTGTAGATAGTATACACTGCTGCTACGGAGCATCAGTGGTGGTGGGGGGTGGATACTTGTGGATGCTGTGCCAATCAAGCGGGCTGCTTTGTTCCGGATGGTATCAAATTTCTTGAGTGTTGTTAGGGCAGCACTATCCAGGCAAGTGGGGAGTATTCCACCACACTCCTGACTTGTGTCTGGTAGCTGTTGGACAGGCTTTCAGGAGACAGCAGTTGAATTACTCTTGTAGCCACCGTGTTTATGTGGTGAGACCAATTCAGTTTCTGATCAATGATTATTCCCAGGATGTTGATAGTGGGTGTTAAATGGTGGCAACACCATCGAATGTCAAGGGATGGTGGTTAGGTTATTTCTTATACGTGATGGTCATTGCCTGCATTTGTGTGGGATGTAAGTTACTTGCCCCTTGTCAGCCCAAAACTGGATATTGTCCAGATCTTGTTGTACTTGGACTTGGACTGCTTCAGTACCTGCGGAGGGAATTAATTATTAAAGTTCAATAACCATGAGATTATGCAAATTCCTTTTTCTATCAAATGTCATGGACTGTATCTTGTGGTCACTCTGATATTCACTTTGGTTATCTCCTTACTTTCTTCCTGGTTCAGACACAAATGTTGGATCATCAATCAGGATAAAATTACAGAAATTTCTCTGTCTTCAAAATCTAAGTGTTGCTAACATCGAATTATTGTTCAGTTCAGTCGGGGGTATATTTATGCTCAGTAAATGCAATAATGATTCAGTACATGAAGTAATGTGAAGATATGGCAGTGTACAAACTCACAATGATTGTGAATATCAATTTTTATTTTAACCATATAAACACAGTTGAATTGATTTAATCATATTTGACTTCAATGCTCACATTCATTGTATTTCTGATCACAATAAGAGTGAACTATTTCTTGTGACAAAATTATTTAAAATTCATGTCACTTTTTTATGGACGCAAAATAGAAATAACACCCGTTTGTTCTCTCCTTTACCAATCACAGTCAGGTTTGAATTGTACCATGCTAGCTTGGTACAACACGGAAACAGGCCGTTCAGGCAGCCCGGCCAGGTTCCCTAAACTAAACTAGCCCCATTTTGTTCCATATCCTTCTGGACGTTTTCTATCCATGTAATTGTCCAAAAGTCTTTTAGATGTTATAATTGTACCAGCCACCACCTTTCCTCTCACAGCTCATTCCATGTGAGCTAAATCATTCCCCCTTACCTTAACTGTAATTTACACTGCAGAATCTTTATGACTGTAAAGTTATTAAACGTTAAGAGGTACTTAGAAGCAGCATAATAACATTCATGGTTTAGTCAGTGACCGGAAGCAAATAAATTCAAGATATTGTGAACATTACAATGAACAACAGATACAAGTTCAGAAAATGTTGGATTGAAAAACAATTCAGTAGACATTTAGATATTTTTTAATCAACTCTGAGGTGCTTTGACACATCTCTGTTGAAGGTTAGAATTGAACCCATACCGCCTGGTCTTTCAGTACAGACATTACCAGAGCCCTACATAATGTTCCTATGCAAGAAGGGCAGGACTATAATCACATACTTACTGTGGTTACTCACAGGGAAAACTGCTCAAATATTTATTGTGATAATCAGACTGGGTTGTATTTGACAATTCCAGTGTGTAATAGACTGATAAAAGGAATTAGTAATTTTTAAAAATGTTGGAACGAAGCGACAATGATCTGAAATAAATATAAATCTCATGATAATCAAGTAATTAAATATGTTTGAAGCAGTTATTTATGTACTGACTTGGAAATAAAACATTAGTCATTCAATGTGACTATTAAGCAAAAGATAATTTCCCTCATTTTCACAAAATTGTGATTTCTAAGAATTCAAGATTTATTGTAAAAGAATAGAGCAAACATTTGTTAATTCTGGTTTGTGTACACAAGAAACACGTGAAATTAATATAATGTTTAACATGAAAAACACTTAGCTCTTATTGTAATAATCAGAAATATAGAAATGTTAGCATTGAAATGAAATACAATCAATACAAGAACGCAAAAAACTGTGGATACTGGAAATCAGACACAAAAATAGCTGATAACAAATTTAAGAATGATGAGAAACCCCTTATTGCAATGTAACTGTGCAATATGTTGGACAGAACTGAAATATTGATGTGAAAACGAGTTAGCCATCTCTTAATTGATAAGACTGATTAATAATCATTTAATTAATATGAGAATTCAAATGAAAGAGAATGAGATAGTTACTATGAGTGTTGGGTGAGAAAACTTTGCTTGATTGCAGGTGTGTTGACCTGAAACGAGTGTAAATATTTCATAATGATACTGGCACTAAGAAATAATAGATTCAACTCTCATGATGGTGTGATAGTTGAAATTACAATTAAAGAATAATTAATGTTAGAACTCAACACTTAAAATGATTCAATATTTTCAAAGCAGTTTGTACTAGATATTCAATAAGATCAGTAAACTGAGAATTAAAATATTGGGTTAATTTCAAAACAAAAATCATACCTTCAGAGATTATTCATCAGAATAGTTTTGTCATTGAAAGAAACCTCATTTATTCAAGAATTCTACATTTTCCTCATTTTCTGTCTTTTTCCCACAGGGATCTGCACTGGAACCCTTCTGTTTGCGGGACAAATATATGTAAGGGACATGGATTAAAATCTAATTTGGTGAGTTAATAAGTTTGCACATGATACAAAGTTCAGTGCAGTTGTGGATAATGTAGAGGGATGTCAAAGAATGCAGCAGGAAAAATATAAATTGCAGATATGGGCAGAAAAATTAAAGGCAATGTTTAATCCATACAACTATGAGGTATTTCACTTTGGGAGCTCAAATATGAAGGAAACGTAGGTGACGGCAGGACCTTGAACAGCTTTGTTGTTCAAAGGGATCTTGGCATTCAAGACCATGGCTCCCTGAAAGTAACCATGCAAGTAGATAGGGTGGTCAGGAAGGCAAATGGCATGCTTGCCTTTATTGGTCAGGGAACTCGTTACACGAGTAAGGATGGCATGTTGTAACTTTATAAGACTTTGGTTAAGGCATACTTAAAGTATTGTTTTCACTTCTATTCGCCACATTATAGGAAGGGTATGGAGGCTTTGGAGGGTACAGAGGGCGTTTACCAGGATGCTGCCTGGATTTGGAGACGTGAGAAAAACTCAGGTTGCTTTTTTTGTGGAGTAGCGGAGGATGGAGGAAGAATTGATGCAAGTCTATACAATCAGGAGATACGGAAATAGGGCTGACAGTCAAAATGTTTTTCCCAGAGATGAAATGTCAAAAGTAAGTGACATGCGTTAAGGTTACGGGAGACAGTTCAAGGGGCACGTGAGGGGCAATTTGTTTTTTACAAAGGGAGTGGTAGGTGTCTGGAATGAACTTCTAGGATTGATGGTAGAGGCAGATACTTTCGGGCTTTTTAAATGTTCGTTTGGATAATTTGGAAGGATATGGACCAAGGGTAGACAGAAGGGGTGAGTTTATTTTGCATTATGTTCAGCACAAAGTTATGGGCCAAAGGGCCCATTCCTGTGTTGCACAGATCGTTGAGAGAAAATTCATGTCTAACACATATGACATTTAATCTAATCAATATTTAGTCACTGGTGTCAAAATAGGAGTAAAATAAGTAGAGAATGAACTTGACTCTAATCTAAAGATATATTTTGTCATTTGGTATTGCTTTGGTATTTTTTTCTGAATTATCAGCTTTGATGGAGATGTGTTGAAAATGTTTGCAGTTACTGATCTGCTGAACCAAAATGACCCCTTTTAAACTGATTATTGGACTAGAAACCTTTTAGAAAACTTGAAAATATTTGGTAAGGTGAGATGTACATCATAATTCAATCCTATATTTCTTATTGACAATACTCCAATAAAACATTTTTTTTCACGTCTATATTTCACTAATAATTACTGTTTATTTTGGCACATTGTATGTTCAAACAGCAATGTGAGATTTCTCTTTAAATTTCAGTTCACTGACAGCATATTAATAATTTAGTTATTGCTAATATCTAATAACTGATCAATCCAGCCAGGGATATAAAAGTGGAAGTATGGCTCAGTACATCAACTGATGGAAAGATATTGCAGTGTTCACTCTCCCAATTATTGTGAATATCGATGTATATTCTGATATGATTTGATTATATTTTTCTTCAACGTGAAGGTTTATTGTATTTCTGATCTCAGCAAGGGTTAAATATTTTAAGGCTAAAAATATTCAAATGTGTGACTTTTTTTGTAAACACGAGAAAAAAAACTTACATGTGTTTGTTCTTCCCTTTATCAATCAGAGTACATTTTGAATTGTTGGAAGTTGTACATTTGCGTAAGGAAGGGGAGCTGCCTGCAGGGGAATAGTCACAGTGAATAAATCTTTTTAGTGATAAGCATTCTAATTATCTTTTCATTATCAGAAAAATTGCTTTAAACCTATTCAGCAGTTGTATTTTTCATGAATTTACAATAAGCGCATGATATGTCTATTTATTTTTCCTTCAATTGTCATGATATTAATTGTTACGTAAGAGCCTATATACTTAGTACCATCATTATTGTGAATTACCATTTCGTTCTCAGTCCATTGCATAGAAACAGTCAAATTAATTTAAGCCCAATTATCGGAGTGAACACTGGTTAATTTTCATTTGAGTAATCACAATTAATTATAATCCCACCCTTCCTTGGTGGGAACATAATGAAAGGAACCTGTGGAGCTCCAGTAGAGTGTCTCCCACGAGACCAGGAAGTGTGCGTTGAGTTCCCATCTTCAACAGAGATGCACCAAAACAGCTTCGAATGGTGATTAGAAAATATCTAAGCAGAGTTTGAATTGCTTTTCAATCCAATTTTGGATTTGCTCTGTCTGTTGTTCATTCCAATAATCACAGAATCTGCAATTGATTATCTTCAGGTTATTAATAAATGTATGTATCACATTACATTGTCTCTAAATTTTAGATTTGAGGACACTGTAGTTCTTCAAATTTAAAATATCTAAATAATGACATTCATTTTATTTAATCAATATACCTTACTACTTCCTACAGGCTACTTGACTCAACAAGACCACACCGACCCTTCGAAGAGTAACCCACCCAGACACATTCTCTTACTCTATTACTCGACATTTCTCCTGACTAATGCACCTAACCTACACATCCATGAACACTATGGGCAATTGAGCATGGCCAACTCACCTAACCTGCAGACTTGTATACTATGGCAATGTTATGGAAATCAATGCTCACACAAAACATTATTCATAAAGCCAGACAATGGTCTCATGATCATTTAATTACTGTTCAGTGGAATAATCTGAGTAACTGTCTCATTGTTCCTGAGATCAATCACCACAGTAAGCATCTGATTATCATTCCCTCCAGTAATTATAATGAGTGTCTTCTGAAATTTCTGTTCTGTAATTATCCAAGATATGTATTGCTCACAGCAGTGTTTATTCTTCATTACGAGTGGCTAAGGATGTGAAGTGACCCTTGGACAGAAACTATACGTTCTCAATTCACCTACAGCCAGTTAAATCAGGACAAACACAAAATTAATCAAACAGCAGCGAGAATCAATCAGTTCCAGGATGACCCAAATTTTCCTACATCTTGACTTCCAGCCAATGCCTGAGCATTATATACCTCTCTTGAAAATGTCAACAATGAAGGGTTTTTGCACCAACACATTGAATGCTTTGAATCCAGCTAATGACCACATGTAGACATTTGTCACAAAACGATTAATCATTGGCCGGCACGGTGGTACAGTGGTTAGCACTGCTGTCTCACAGTGCCAGAGACCTGGGTTCAGTGCCCGCCTCAGGTGACTGACTGTGTGGAGCTTGCACATTCTCCTCGTGTCTGCGTGGGTTTCCTCTGGGTGCTCCGGTTTCCTCCCACAATCTAAAAATGTGCAGGTTAGGTGAATTGGCCATGCTAAATTGCCCATATTGTTAGTTGAAGGAGTAAATGTAAGGGAATGGGTCTGGGTGGGTTGCGCTTCAGTAGGTCCGTGTGGATTTGTTGGGCCACAGGGCCTGGTTCCACACTGTAAGTAATCTAATCATTTTCCAAATCATGGAAAATATATCAAAGGTCTTGAAATCAAAGTAATCACTGCACATAAAGGCCACCTGATAATTGTTCAGTGAAAAGCCTTTTGTCAGTATCGTATTGTTCTCAGGATAAGTAAACACAGCAGACATCACGCTATCACATCATCCCAAAGGTATGCAAGATATACCTTCTTATAATTTACACACCACATGTTCCCATGCCAATAATCACACTTCATTATTTGTGACTGAGGATGCTGATAGTAACATGTATCAAGATGAAGGAATTCCTAAATATAGGCGAGTTTTCTGATAAGTTCCCTCCAGTCATCATGTTAAGAAAATGTAATTGTGGCTAAGTACATTGTGAGCAGATCCCCACTAAACCTTTTCACGTGTTTACTCAGAGACACTATTGAAAAATTTCCTCTATAAATGCTGTTGACTGTATTTCGCTATAATAACCATGTTCCTTATCGATTTATTTTCTTTGTAATGCTGACACAAATGTCTGAATATTGATGACATGGAAAATTGAATGGATTATATATTGTATTTCTACAGAAGAAAGAAAAGCAGAGACAGCAAGTACAGATTGCAGGAGTATCTGAGAATGTTGAATGACCAAACAGTTCTGATCAATAATCACTGCATATCGAATGTATTTTCCAAACCATCATGCCAGCATTCTAGTTCTCAGCTCACTGATACTAATTACTGTGTAATCGATATCAGAACAAACTCGTTTGGAAATATTGAATCATTTAATGTGTCAGCATTCTAAAATAAATTACCAATTCATTGTTAGACCAACATCACACAATCATTCTGTTTAAGTTTAGTAACAAATATCATGAGATTCACATTTCAATTTAAACCATTATTTCTTCGTGCCAATTTTACAAAGGAAAATGTATCTTTTTTTTTCCAGGTCAACACAACCATGAACCAAGCAATGATTCCTCATCCAACACTCACAGGAAATATCTGATGCCTTCTCATTTGAATGTTCACAGAAATCATTGGATTAATATTCGGCATTACAAATGAAGATACGTCTAATTATTTTAGACTCCAATCATTAATGTTCATTTCTACATGTTACAGATCGCAATATGAAGTTTCTAATTATTTTAGTTTGCAGTGACTTGTTTTAAGACAAATTTTTCCTTATATCTAATATTTAATCACTGATGAAATCCCGTATATTTGGTTTTAAGTGTGGAATTAAGTCTCAGTGACGTAGGCATATTACACGGTATTGTTCCCTAATGGTAGCGAATGCAGATTTGTATTTTAATACTGAAATCCTGGTTGATTTGCTGTTGTAGGCGTGCCCTGCCCCATCTGGAATAGAATGGCATATGTTGGCTCATACGAAATGTCCGACAAACAAAAAGACGCAACCTGCCTTAGAATTAAAACACAAGATGGCGGAGGAGAGATAAACTAACAGTCTGTTCCAATCTTGATGAAAGAAAATAATATTTTGTAAAATCCTACTCCAAGTCCATAAGTATGCCAGTCCAGACAGTTATATTCCAGACAGGAGTAAGAACATGCCAGATACAGAAAAACGACCAACCCTGACCTTCATTAATGAAAGAATAATTGTCCCAGTGAATGAATAAACACCAGCTGCAGGATACAGCCCAGTTAACTTTCACAGCAGCTATCAGGGCAACAGACAGGGTTCATTTGTCAGAAACAGTTACTATTTTAAAGTTGTTCAAAACATTAAAAAAACTTCTAATTGCAGATTCTTGAGAATTGTGGACAAGGCAGAGTGTGAGGCTGGAAGGAGTGTAATAATTAACTTTGTAAACTGAAGAAATAAGATACATTGAGAGATACCAATGCCAGGAGGTTTTAGGACCTTTTAAACATCATGAAACAATAGGAAGCTGGGGCTATCCATAACAATGTCCATCTGAGATTAGGTGTTCTACAGGATCGGGTGTCTGTATAAGGAGGGAAGGACTGTAACCACATTGCATGTGGCCGTTGTAATACAGCAAGTGTGTACAATTACTGCTTTTACTGTACACGTTAACAGTGTGTCATGGACCTACATTCTGAGATTGGCCTTGGGAAATGTTCCCAGCAAGGCGTTCAATAAGGTCCCCCACAGTAGTCTACACAAAATGCAGAGGAATGGGATTGTGGGAGATACAGCAGTTTGAAACAGTAATTGGCTTGATGAAAGAAGACAGAGGGTGGTGGTTGATGGGAAATGTTCATCCCGGAGTCCATTTACCAGGGGTGTACCGCAAGGGTCGGTGTTGGGTCCACTGCCATTCGTCAGTTTTATAAACGACCTGGCTGAGGGCGTAGAAGGGTGGGTTAGTAAATTTGCAGCCAACACTAAAGTCAGTGGAGTTGTGGATAATGAGGAAGGATGTTGTAGGTTACAGAGAGACATAGATAAGCTGCTGAGCTGGGCTGAGAGGTGGCAAATGGAATTTAATGTGGACAAGTGTGAGGTGATTCACTTCGGTTGGAGTAACTGTAATGCTGGGCTAATGGTAAGATTTTTGGTAGTGTAGATGAGCAGAGAGATCTCAGTGTCCAGGTACACAGATCCTTGAAATTTGCCACCTATGTTGACAGGGTTGTTAAGAAGGCATACAGTGTTTTAGCTTTTATTAATAGAGGGATCGAGTTCTGGAACCATGAGGTTATGCTGCAGCTGTACAAAGCTCTGGTGCGGCTGCACTTGGAGTATTGTGTACAGTTCTGGTCACTTCATTATAAGAAGGATGTGGAAGCTTTGGAAAGAGTGCTGAGGAGATTTACTAGGATGCTGCCTGGTATGGAGAGAAGGTCTTATGAGGAAAGGCTGAGGGACTTGAGGCTGTTATCATTGGAGAGAAGAAGGTTGAGAGGTGACTTAATAGAGACATATAAGATAATCAGAGGGTTAGATAGGGTGGACAGGGAGAGCATTTTCCAAGTATAGTGATGGGGAGCACAAGGGGGCATAACTTTAAATTGAGGGGTGATAGATATAGGGCAGATGTGAGAGGTAGTTTCTTTACTCAGAGAGTATAAGGGTATGGGATGCTTTTTCGCCACTTCCAAATGGACCCCACCACCAGGGACATATTTCCCTCCCCTCCCCTATAAGCGTTCCGAAAAGACCACTCCCTCCGTGACTCCCTCGTCAGGTCCACACCCCCCACCAACCCAACCTCCACTCCTGGCACCTTCTCCTGAAACCGCAAGAAATGCAAAACATGCGCCCACACCTCCCCCTTATTTCCCTCCAAGACCCCAAGGGATCCTTCCATATCTGCCACAAATTCACCTGCACCTCCACACACATCATTTATTGTATCCGCTGCACCCAATGTAGCCTCCTCTATATTGGGGAGATAGGCTGCCTACTTGCAGAATGTTTCAGAGATCACCTCTGGGACACCCGGACCAACCAACTCAACCACCTCGTGATTCAAAACTTCAACTCCCCCTCCCACTCCAACAAGGTCATGCAGGTCCTTTGACTTCTCCATCGCCAGACCATAGCAACACGACGGTTGGAGGAAGAGCGCCTCAACTCCTGCCTAGAAACCCTCCTACGACAAGGGATGAACTCAGATTTCTCCAGTTTCCTCATTTCACCTCCCCCAACCTTGTCTCAGTCAAATCCCTCGAACTCAGCACCGCCTTCCTAATCTGCAATCTTTTTCTGACCTCTCCGCCCCCAACCCATTCCGGCCTTATACCTTCAACTTGACCTCCTTCCACCTATCGCATTTCCAACGCCCCTCCCCCAAGTCCCTCCTCCCTACCTTTTATCTTAGCCTGCTGGACACATTTTACTCATTCCTGAAGAAGGGTTATGTCCGAAACATCGATTCTCCTGTTCCTTGGATGCTGCCTGACTTGCTGCACTTTTCCAGAAACACATTTTCAGCTCTGATCTCCAGTATCTGCAGTCCTCACTTACTCCTATGGAATGCTTTGCCTGCAACTGTAGAAGATTCGCCAACTTTAAGTACATTTAAGTTGTCATTGAACAAGCATATGGAGGTACATGGAATAGTGTAGGTTGGATGGGCTTCAGATTGGTATGACAGATCGGCGCAACATCGAGGGCCGGAGGGCCTGTACTGCGCTGTAATATTCTATGTTCTATGTTAACTGGTTGCAGCATAGATAAACATCTCCCACTTCCCAGGGTTCTGCCTGCCTTCTGAGTCTTCATTCAGTGGAAAACACTCCTGCAGTTATGATGACACTTCAATTCAATACAAACACTGACTTTGTGTGAAATTATTACTTTCAGAGCAATATAATTTCCATGTTAAAATTGTTTTAGTTTTTATGTGTGCAAGAAAACAATGTAGGTACATCCATTTGTTGTTTAGTTCAACAAACACTAAATTTTAATTCATTGGAAACACTACACTGGGGTGAAAAGAACGATTCTTCAGCTCAAATCTCACATTAAACGGCTGTTTCTATTTTTCAAATCCTATGACCTCCAAAACAATATTTATTTAATTTCATAAGAAGAAAAAACAACTGCTGTATAAATGTTGAGATAGTTTCTTTTTCTTCCAACATTAGTTTTCAATGAAAAATAATCACACAATTATCAGTCATTTGGTACAAAATGACTTCTGGTACCAAACGTCATTAACTCGATCTTTCCTTCTCAATAATACTCACTTTCCTGGCCGAATTATTTTCTTCCTAATTCTGACATAAATGTCTAAACATTTATCATGGTAAAAATTACATAAATTAAACAGACATGACTCTACAAAAAAAAATCAATTGTTGCTGAGTGTTTTTTAATTATTAAAGCCACCTTTTACATTTTAATTTTCAGTTTATTAGTATTAATTACTATACAATTGACATCAGAGCAAAGTGCACTCAAAATATAAATTTATTAACAGGATTTTAGAAAAAAATTACTGATTACAGTAATTACACAACATTTTAGCTTAGAATTTGTAACAAGCATGTGATTGTCGCCTTGCCCATTATGGTTGGGAATATTATGAAGGAATCTTGTGCAGCTCTGTTACTGTCTCTGCTACCACACCAGTAGGCACAGTTTCAATTCCCACCTTGTACAGAATTCTGATTCGAAAATATCTAAGAATCAATTGAATTGCCTTTCAAATCAATATTCGATATGCTTCCATCTGTTGTTAATTCCAATAATCTCAGTATTTGTTATTTACTTTCTTCAGGTCACTAATAACAGAATGTATCTAATTCCATTCAATCAATATTCCTTGGAAAATATTTGAGAATGTTGCAGTCATAAAGATGAAATATACGAAGGAATTATATTCATTGATTTTGTTTTGTTCTGAAGAGCTTAGTTCGGGCAATACATAGAACTTGATTCTCCAGTGCTACAATTATTAGAAAATAATATTGTTCTTCTTCAGTAAAATAAACAAATGCCACTTGCTATTATTTATCAATTTTTAGTTATTGATCTGTTTGTGAATTGTGTGAAATGTTTAGTTTTCCACTCACTTATTTATGTTGAATGTAAGATTGAAATGCTGTGAAAATATCAGGGTGTGTTCGTTTGAAAATTGACTTTACATATTTCTCACTTATCTCATTTATTGCATGATGTCTTAAGTGTGTTTTGCTCAGCAATTCTAGTAAATATTTCAAAATGTCTAATCTTAAATAAGATCCTTCACACCCAAATATCAGTCTGTTCCTAATTCATGTAAATACCTCAATTTTATTGAAATCGGTGTTAACACAAAACAGTGCTCATAAAGCAACACAAAGGTCCTTATCACCACCTGATTACTGAGTAAATACCTTTGTGTTCCTGAGACTAATAACAACAGTAAGCATTTGTCTACCAATCCCTGCAGTAAGTGCAATTGATATCATATATTTCAGTCCAGTTGTCAACGATGATTTATATTGTTTAAACCAATAATTCTACTTTATCCTGGACATTGACTGGAATACAAGAACATTGGGAACAAAAGTTTTGTCATTGTAACAATTTTTAAGCTTTTTGTTGTGTGCAACAGACAATTCAAATTATAACCATTTTTGTTGCAAATTCAACAAACGCTTCATTTCAAATTTGTGAAAGTCCTACATTTTTGCAAAAAGGTATGCTTCATATTAAAGGACTGCTTTTTCAAATCATGTGTGCTACAAAATGATTATTGCTTTCATTTCATTGTAAGAATAGAACAGCTTTGATCACGTCCATTGTTTTTTGCCGTTTCTATTCTGACGTTATTCATCATTGTACAATAATGACAAAATTATTAAAAATGCTTTATATACCACATGTTGTTGACTACATTGTTTGTTCAATTTCCTGTTTACTTTCATGATCTACTAATTCTCTTCCTAATTCTGACACAAATGTTTAAACATTCATCATAATATTAATCATATAAATCAATGTAACACATCTCTACAAGGAGTTCAGTGGATGGAAATTCACAATTCTTGTATAATGTATATTTTTGTGTTAAAAAAGAAGAATCTTGTTCAATAATCACTGCATGGCTCATTTTTTTCTTCAGCCTATAAAACTAGGTCCTATTCCTCAGGTTACTGATCTTAATAAATATTCAATCAACATCACAGCAAAGTGCTTTTGAAATATTGAATCATTTTAATTCTTCATGTCCAACGCTAATTATCAAGACATTGTCATTACAATAATGGCACAATTTTTAAGAAAGCCTTTTGAACAAATATAGTAAGATTCACATTTAAATTTAATCCATTGTTTCTTGGTACTAATACTACAGTGTGAAAATGCATTTATTTTGCAGGTCACCTATCTCACAACAGAACCAATGATTTCCCATCCAACATCATTGCAAATATCTGATGTTTGCTCATTAGAATGATCAGCCTTAAACTACAGGGAACTGGAATTACTTTTCACTGAATTAATTCCAGTTCATTTCCAGACATCGCTCAGTCCCAAAGCAAAATGAGGTTTCTCGTTATTACTTAATACATTGATAGACTTTGCCGATTTAATTGTTGTTGTTATCTAATAATTTTTAATATTCATTCAATCCAGTACATTGTGCAAATGTGGAATTACGGCACAGAACGTAAACTAATGTAAAGATTTTGCAGTGTACAATGTCACAATCATTGTTAATATCAATTTTTACTTTACCTGTGGAAACATAGTTGAATTCATTTAATTATGTTTCACTTCAATGCTAAGATTTATCATGTTTGGAATCACAATAAGACTTAAGGATTTTCATGCAACAAAATCAAATGATAAAGAATTAACATCTCTTTATTGTTTCATTCAAAAATAACAATAAATTTTGGATTTTTGTAAGTTATATATTTTTGGAAAGAAGGAATGTTGCCTTCAGTCGAATGCTTGCATGGAATCACTAATTCACAGAATCTGCTGTTTATTCTCTTCGAGTTCTCAAGAAAAGAAATTAACCAGTTCTGCTGGTTCTCAATTCGTGGAAAATATTTGAGAATGTTGTGGTCTTAAAGGTGAAAAGGCGAAGTGATTGTAAGTGATCAGTTTGTTTTTCAAAAGAGCTTGATTCAAACATTTCAAGCACATACATTGTCATTCTGCAGTATTTCAAACGTGTAAAACAAGTCACTTTCTTCATTTGTAAAATAAATATATGTCACTTCATTAGTCAGCTAATTACCTACGTTTGTTATTAAAAATTGCAATTCGTCTAAATATTGTTATGACCTTTGATCAAATTAAATTTCTAATTAATGCTCGTTCATGAATTTTCTTTATTTTTTATTTTCCATTCACCTATTCATATTGAATGTAAATCTGACATGCTTTGACAATATGAATTCATTTGAAATATGTCATTGCATATGTATCACTGACTTTACTTATTGCATATGGTTTCACGGTGGCTCAGTGGTTAGCATTGCTGCCTCACAGCACCAGAGACCCCAGTTTGATTCCATTCTCGGGTGACTGTGTGGAATTTTCATGTTATCCCCATGTCGATATGACTTTGCTGTGGTTTCCTCCCACAATCCAAAGATGTGCAGATTAGGTGATCTGGCCATGGGAGGTGTGTAATTAGTCAGCAGGAAATGTAGAGGAATATGGTCGGGAAATGTGTTTGGCTGGGTTACTCTTTGGAGGGTCATTTTTTTCCCGACCAAATGGCCTGTTACCACACTGTGCTAACAGGGATTCTACAATCGTTTAGTTGTGTTTCTCTAAGCAATTCTAACATTTTGTCAAAATTTTACTTCAGTTAATATGTTTAATACTTGATTACCAATGTGTTCCTAAATCTTGTAAAATATCTCAATGTTTTTTGAAATCACTGCTTACACAAAACACTAAACATGAGGTCACATAAAGGTCCCCATGACCAGCTAATTACTGATCAGGGGAATAATCAGAGTAATTATCTGATTGGTCCTGAGGTCAATCCCCACTGCCACAGTAAGGATCTGTTATTATTCCCTCCAATAAATGCAATCGCTGTCCTCTGGTATTTCAGTTCAGTAATTACACACGATACTGGTTGTTCAAAGCTGTGGTTATTCTTTATTATGAATGGCCAAGGATTCTAATGGAAGAGATGTTCACATGTCCTGATGTGTTGCATGATCACAAACAGGTTTTCACTCCAAATATTGCAAAAAGGAAGTGTAAATTTAGTTTTGTTCAACTGCTGGGGCTAACATTTCCTGTTCATGTCCATTACAAATATTTGGAGAAAGTGAGGGAAAGCAGATGCTGGAGATCAGAGTCAAGCATGTGGTGCTGGAATAGCAAAGTATGTCAGGCAGCATCTGAGGAGCAGCAGAAACCACGTTACAGGCATAAGCATTCATCGTCTTATTGAATTCTTTGAGGAGGTGACCAAGCATGTGGATGAGGGTAGAGCAGTGGATGTAGTGCACATGGATTTTAGTAAGGCATTTGATAAGGTTCCCCAGGGTAGGCTTATGCAGAAAGTCAGGAGGCATAGGATAGAAGGGAATTTGGCCAGTTGAATAGAAAACTGGCTAACCGTCGAAGTCAGAGAGTGGTGGTAGATGGTAAATAATCAGCCTGGAGCCCAGTTACAAGTGGAGTTCCGCAGGGATCAGTTCTGGTTCCTCTGCTGTTTGTAATTTTTATTAATGACTTGGAAGAGGGAATCGAAAGGTGAGTCAGTAAATTTGCAGATGCTCCGAAGATTGATGGAGTTGTGGATAGTGAGGAGGGCTGTTGTCGGCTGCAAAGGGACTTAGATATGATGCAGAGCTGGGCTGAAGAGTGGCAGATGGAGTTCAACCCTGTCAAGTATGAGGTTGTCCATTTTGGAAGGACAAATAAGAATGCAGAATACAGGGTTAACAGTAGGGTTCTTAGTAAGGTGGAGGAGCAGAGGGATCTTGGAGTCTATGTTCATAGGTCTTTGAAAGTTGCCACTCAGGTGGATAGAGCTTGTAAGAAGGCCTATGGTGTATTAGCGTTCATTAGCAGAGGGCTTGAATTCAAGAGTCGTGAGGTGATGTTGCAGCTGTACAGGACTTTGGTTAGGCCACATTTGGAGTACTGGGTGCAGTTCTGATCGCCTCACTTTAGGAAAGATGTGAAAGCTTTGGAGAGGGTGCAGAGAAGATTTACCAGGATGTTGCCTGGAATGGAGAATAGGTCATACGAGGATAGGTTGAGAGTGCTAGGCTTTTTCTCATTGGAACGGCAAAGTATGAGGGGTGACTTGATAGAGGTTTATAAGATGATCAGAGGAATAGATAGAGTAGACAGTCAGAGACTTTTTCCCTGGGTACAACAGTTTGTTCCAAGGGGACATAAATTTAAGGTGAAGGGGGGGAAGATATAGGGGGTATGTCAGGGGTAGGTTCTTTACCTAGAGAGTGGTGGGGGCATGGAATGCGCTGCCTGTTGGAGTGGCAGAGTCAGAATCATTGGTGACCTTTAAGCGGCAATTGGATAGGTACATGGATGGGTGCTTAACATAGGACAAATGTTCAGCACAACATCGTGGGCTGAAGGGCCTGTTCTGTGCTGTATTGTTCTATGTTCTATCGTGAATCCCCGGCTCCATGGATGCTGCCTGGTCGGCTGTGCTTTTCCACCACCACACTTTCGATATAAAAAATATTTGTCTGCTTATTTGGAGCAAATACTCTCTTTTTCCTCGGTAATATAAATTTACTGTGCTTTCTATTCACTCAAGTTCTCATTTTAATAGCTCCAAGTTTTCTTCTTAATCTGATACAAATCTCAAAACTCCGGGCACAATAAAAGCGATATGAATTATAAATTAGCGTCTGGACAAGAGAACCAATGAACAGCTACATAGACCTCTTGAACATCCGAGATATTTGAATGAAAAAGCAATGCCTTCCAAAAAAATCTCTGCACGTCTGCATCCTTTTTCAATGTAATAATCCTGCAAATAGCTTATAATTGTCAGTTCATCTCTCTTAATGAGTATCTAATCAATATCATTGTAAACCACTGAAAAAAATGAAGCTTTTATTTGTTAAAATGCAAAGATTCATTCTCAATTTGTTACGAAAACAATAAGGGAACCATATTTTACCTGTCCACTAAGGTCAAGTGACCTGTGGCCCATAATTGAACATTCTAATTATTCCTAAAGCTTGAGAAATCAGAGCAAAAAACGTCAAACTAAAACAAGCATTAGACAAAATAACCAGTTCCAAAAAACAGTGGAAAGCCCGGTTAAAGAGCTCACAACGTTTCTGGAGATGCAGTCACAACCAGCCCGAGAGTTGAGCTTTGGAGAGTTTTAAGCAGACTTCCTGGCACGTTAACTTGCAGCCAGTGCCTGAGCGTTAGACACCTCGCTTGAGAATGACGACAAGTGAAGGGTGTTTGCACGAAACCCATTGAATGCTTAGAATCCAGAATTTTGGTAAAATGTTGTGAAACATTTCCCAGATCATGGTAATCAGCTCAACATTATTGAAATCAAAGTACTCGTAATGGTCTTCAAGACCACCTAATTACTGTTCGGTGAAAAACACTTTGTATGTGTCTTATTGTTCTCAGGATGAATAACCACAGCAAATATCACAGACTCACCGGATCCAAAGATATGTAACAGACACCTTATTATAATTTACACACTACATCTTTCCCAGACCAATGATGACACCTTATTACTTCTGACCGAGGATACTACTCGTAACATGTATCGAGATGAAGCAAGTCTTAAATATAGGAATCTTTTTCTGATAGGTTTCCAATCCAAAAATTATGATAAAAATGTAATTGTGGCTCATTACATTGTCAACAGATCCCCATTAAACGTATTTATCTGTTTATTCAGAGAAAATATTGAAACAAATACGTTGATAAATGCTGTTGACTGTATGTTTCTGTGAAAATAAATCTTCCTTATTGACTTACTTTCTTTATAATTCTGACACATATGTCTAAATATTGATGATATGAAAAATTGCATAAATTAAATACAATGCAGAATTTGTTCTTATTTTATATTATATTTCTCCAGAAGAAAAGCTAAGAAACCAAGTACAAAAATCTTGAAGACATTAGAATTTTGAATGAAAAACCATTTCTGATCAACGTTCATTGAATGTCTAATGTCTTGCCACATCATCATGCCAGAATTTGTATTCTCAGCTGACAGATTAAGAAATATCTAATCAACATCAGAGCAAACCCGTTTGGAAATATTGAATCATTTACTTTTGCCAAAGTTCTAAAATTAATTATCAATTCATTGTCTCCCCAAAAATCTCACAGTAATTCAGTTTAGGTTTTGTAACAAACATCGTCTAATTCACATTTTAACTTAATCCATTATTTCTTCGTGTCAATATTAAAAAGGAATAATAGTTCTCTCATTCCAGGTCAACACAAACACAAACTAACTAATGATTCCCCATCCAACACTCACAGGTAGGATCTCTTCCTTTCTAATTTGAATGTTCACAGAAATCATTGGATTAGTATTCGGCCTTACATATTAAGTGACATCTGATTTTTTTTTAGTTTAGATTACTTACAGTGTGGAAACAGGCTCTTCGGCCCAACAAGTCCACACCGACCCGCCGAAGTGCAATACACCCAGACCCATTCCCCTACATTTTCCCCTGCCCCTAACACTACGGGCAATTTAGCATAACCCATTGACCTAATCTGCACATTTTTGGACTGTAGAAAGAAACCCACGCAGACACGGGGAGAATGTGAAAATTCCACACAGTCAGTCGCCTGAGGCGGGAATTGAAGCCGAGTCTTTGGTGCTGTGAGGCAGCAGTGCTAACCGCTGTGCCACCGTGCCACCCATTACACTCCAACAAATGCTGTTCATTTTTACATATGACGGGCAGCTATATGAGATTTTTAATCAGCTGTTGCGACAATAGAAGAGTTCGTTTGTCAGGAATAGTTATTATTTTAAAGTTACTAAGAATATTAAACAAAGGTTCTAATTACAGATTCCTGAGAATCATAGGGGTAATTTGTAAAATAATTAGATACATGTAACCAATGCCTATCACAAAAACATTATAGAAAAGCATTTAGAATTAGATGTGCAGTTAGCTAGTTTTAGGAATTAACTTCAAGGTATGATATTGACTGCCCATTAATTATAAAGTCCTGACAGTAAGAGTAGCTGGATAATTTCACACAATGTAATGAACATTATAACACAAGTCATATTACTAATCTTACAGCAAGTAAGTTAAAACTAACTGTCTTTTGTATTTCTTTGTACATATATAATTCGGACAGAGAGCAATATGAGAAGTAATTGACTTTGATAAAATAAAATCTAATGAATAGCAGAATTCAAAATGTCCCAACTGATAAGGCATCCTGAGAGGCCCGAGGGAGTGCAGGAATAACTTTGGAATCTGAATTAATAAGATGCGTGGAAAGATCACAAAGCCTGGAGATTATCGTACCTGTTAAACAACATGAAAGGAATTTGGGAATGTCCATTAGAATGTCCATCTGCGATTATGTGTTTGATGAGGAGGAGAGAGCTGTAACCACATTGCATGTGGCCATTGTGATGCAGAAAGTCCATAAAAATACTGATTTTTATTGTCCATGTTACAGTGTGTCATGGATCTCCCTTCCGAGATTGGCCTTGGGGGATGATCCCTTCATTAACTGGTTGCTGCATGAGTAAACATCTTCCACATACCTGAGCTCAGACTGCCTCCTGAGTGCTCATTCCCTGTCAGAGGAAAACACTTCTACAGCTGTGATGACATTTCAATTCAATACAAACATTTATTGTGTGGGAAATGATTACATTCAGAGTGATATAATTTTCATGATAAAATTGCTTTACATTTGCTTTTTTTGGTATACACGAAAACAATCTGATTATATCCATTTGTTCTTTAGTCCAACCAACAATAAGTTTTAAATTATTGTGATGACTACAATCGAGGAAACAGGAACTAGTCTTCAGCTCAAATGTCACATGATGTGACTATTTGCTTTTTTCAAACCATGTGCCCTCCAAAATGATTTTTAATTTCATTTCATTATAAGAAAAAATGCTTAGAAATGTTGACAATTTCCCTTTTCCTTCCATGTTAGTTGGCAGTGAATAATAATCACACAATTATGAGAATTCCTTTCCGTACCAGATGTCCTTGACGCTACAGTTTGTTCACAATAATAGTCATTTTCATGGTCTAAAACTTTTCCTCCTAATTCTGAAATAAATATTGAAACCTTTATTGTGATTAAAAATACATTAACAAAATTAACATGACTCTTCAAGAAAGCTATTGGAAGCATATAACTCTTGCATTGCCTGCATTTTTGAACAAAATCTGTTTTTTTCAATTGTTGCTGAATGGTTTTTTCACACCACCCAGCTTAGTTTTATGCTTTAATTTTCAGTTTCTTACCTTTAATGAATATCCAATCAACATCAGAGCAAAGTGCTTTCAAAATATTAACTCAATTTATCTGTCAGGATTATAAAGGCATTTATCAATGACAATAATTACACAGCAATTTAAATTAGACTTTGTAGTGTTTTTTAAAATTTCTTTCATTATTTCTTATTGTCAATGCTACTATATTAATATCCATTTGTTCAGGCCAATCTAAATACAAAACGACAAATAATATCCCTTGCAAAATTCTTTGTAAATATCTGATTTTTGCTCATTTGAAAGATTACAATTACCTCAGCCTTTGAAATCCAGAGAGCTCCAATTATGTTTCTCTGCAATATTATTCTTCATTTCTACATATTACTCAGTCTAACATCAAGATGAGATATCTCATTATTCTCAAATTCACGAATATGATTTTTAAAATCCCTTTGTTGCTAATAAATCTTATACACAATAATTGTGCAATCCAGTAAGGGGTATAAATGTGGAATTATGCTTCCGTACAATAAATACTGCAAGGACATTGCAAAGTGAAATCTCTCAATCATTGTGAATATTGTATTTATTTTAAACTTGGAAACATTTTTGAATTGATTTGATAATAATTTACTTTGATGCTGACATTTACTGTATATCCAATCACAATATCACTAGATTATAAGGAGGTATCATCGTTCATTCCAAGAATCACAGTATCTGCTATATACTTTCTTCTGGTCACTAATAACAATATGTATCTAATTCCACTCAATCAATATTCCTCGGAAAAATATTTGAGAATGTTGCAGTCATAAAGCTGAAATATACAAAGTCATGATTGTCATTAATTTTCTCTTGTTCTATAGATCTTAGTTAAAACAATACATAGAATTTTATGTTCCAGTGCTATAAATATGAGAAAAGATCAATTAATTCTTCAGTAAAACTAAACAAATGTCACATGATATTATTTATCTTTTTTAAATTATTGGTCAGTTTATGAATTGTGTGAGATTTGATTTTAGCTTTCCAGTCATTTATTTATATTGAATGTGACATTGAAATGGTGTGAAAATATCAGGTTGTGTTCATTTGACAGTTGGATTTGCCAACTCTCACTTATCCCATTGATTGCATGATGGTTTAAGAACGTTTCACTCAGCAATCATAGTAAATATAAAAAACTGTCAGATTTTAAATCAGATCATTTGCATCCAATTATCAATCTGTTCCTAATTCATGTAAATATCTCAATTTATTGAAACCAATGTTCACGCTAAACAGTACACATAGAGCTACACAAAGATTTCCATCACCATCTGATTATTGTTCAGTAGAATAACCTGAGTAAGTACCTGATTGCTCCTGAAACCAATGACAACAGTAAGCATTTGTTTACTGTTCCATGCAACAAATGCAATTGATATCTTCTATTTCAGTTCAGGAGTTAAAGATGATTTATGTTGCTTAAAACAATGCTTCTACTTTATCACGGATATTGACTATAATACAATCATGCAAACAACAAATGTTTTGTCATTCTAAAAATCTTTAAGTTTACGTATTTTACATTTGTGTACAAGAGATATTTCAAATTACAACATTTTTTGTTGTATAATTCAGCAAACCTAAACTTTGAATTTGGAAAAGTCTCCAGTTTTGCAAAATGCAATTCGTTTTCAGTTTATATAACACAGTAAATGACTGGTTTTTTTCCACGCGCTCTACAAAATGAGTATTGGTTTCAGTTAATTGTAAGAAAAGAACTGCTTTGAACACGTTGATTCTTTTTGTCTTTTCTATTCCAACATTATTCATCACTGTACAGTAATGACACAATTATTATAATTCCTTTATGTACCAAATATCTGCATCATTTGTTCACTTTCATGCTCACTTTCATTTATCTATTAACTTTCTTCCAAGTTCTGACACAAATGTCTGAAATATGATCATAACATTAATCATCTAAATTAAAATAACATGTATCTATGAGGAAACCATTTGATAGAAATTCATATTTCTTGTGTTACCTGTATTTAGTAAAAAAAAAGTTCTATAATCACTGAATGGCTCATTTTTTCTTCAATTCATAAAGTTAGTTATTATACTGTATTCCACAATTTACCAATTTTAATAAATATTCAATCAACATAACAGCAGTGTTTTTGAAATATTGAATCATTTTAATTGCTCATATAACAATATTATCAAGTAATTGTCATGATAATAATTACGCAATTATTTAAGAAAGTCTTTTGAACAAGTAAAGTGAGATTCACATTTTAATTTGACCAATTGTTTCTGAGTACCAACACAGCAATATGAAACTTCATTTTCAGGTCAAGTTTCCCACGATGGATCCAAGGACTTCCCATCCAACATTAATTATGAATGTCTGATGTTTGCTTATTTGAATGATCTCCGTAATCATAGACATTTAATTCACAGACCTGCAATTACTTTTCACTGCAATAATTCCTCAGTCACATCGCAAAATGAGATTTCTCATTATTTCTAAATTCATTAATCGAATTTTAGAATTCAGTTGTTGCTCATACCTAATAGTCATTCAATCCAGTATTTGCTGTAAATGTGGAATTACAGCTCTTTACATAAATAACTAAATATATTGTCGTGTACAATCTCTCAATCATTGTTAATATTAATTCTTAATTTACCCATGGAAACATAGTTGAATTCATTTAAATATATTTCACTTCGATGCAAACATTTATTGTACTTCTAATCACAATAAGATTTAAGTATTTTTCATGCAACAAAATCATGTAAAATTTCAGCATTTTGTTAAGTCAAATGAAAAAGAATTAGCATCTCTGTATTGTTTCATTAAACAATGACAATGCATTTTGAATTTTTTGAAGTTGAGCATTTTTGCAAAGAAGGGATGTGGTCTTCAGTTGAATAATCGCATTGAATGACTAATTCACAGAATCTGCTATTTATTCCTCTTCGAGTTGCCAAGCAACCAAATTAACTAATTCTGCTGGTTCTAAATTCCTGGGAAGTATTTGATAATGTTTGAGTCTTATAGATGAAGAAGTCAATGTGATTGTACTGATTCCTTTTATTAGAAAGAGCTTAATTCAAACATTTCAGGCACATAAATTGCTATTCTGCAGTGTTAAAAAGGTGAAAAGCAAGTCAATTTCTTCATCAGTGAAATAAACAAATGTCACTTCCTGTTATTCATTAGTTCGCTCATTCCTAAATTTGTAACTAAACAATGCAATTCACCTGAATATTGTTGTGTCCTTTGATCATATTAATTTTCTAATTATTGTTCATTTGTGATTTGTTAGAGATTTTTATTTTTTGTTTTGCACTTCTCTCACTTATTTCACTTCTTGCATGGGGCTGGGCATTGAGAACAGAGGATCAGTGGTTAGCACTTGTGACTTACAGTGTTATGCAAATGTATTTGATTCCATCCTCAGTCACATGTTGGTGTGGAGTTTGCATGTTCTGGTTTTCTCCCACAATCCAGAGATGTGCAGATTAGGTAAATTGGCCATGCTAAGCTGCACGTTCTGTTCAGGGATGTGTAGGTTAGGTGCATTAGTCAGGGGTAAATGTCCAATAATCTGTGAGCAGAATGGTGCTGAGTGGATTATTCGTTGGAACGTCAGTGTAGACTTGTTGGGCCAAATGGCCTATTTCTACATAGTAGGGATTCCGTATAATTAGAATTGTGTTTCGCTAAACAAAACGGACATTTAAAAAAAAGTTGCCTTTAAAACTTATCTTTAACAGTCAATAGTCGATCTTGTAAAATATCTCAATGTTACTGAAATCAATGTTCAAACAAAACACTGCACATGAAGCCACACAAAGATCTTCATGATCATCTAATTACTGTTCAGTGGAATAATAACAGTAAATATCTTATTGTTTCTGAGATTAATCACCACTATCACAGTGATTTAAAAATGCAATTTCTCTTCCTGGTTATCATTCCCTCCAATAAATGCAATCGTTGTCCCTCTGGTATTTCAGTTCAGTAGTTATACACCACACTAGTTGTTCAAAGCATGGTTATTCTGTATTATGAATGGCTAAGGGTTGCAACAGCAAGAGATGTTGTTCGATCTGATTTGTTGCATGTTCTCAAACAGGTTTTCTCTATAAATATTGCAAAAAATCTGTTAATTTGGTCTTGTTCAACTGCTGATGCTAATCTTTTCAGTTCATGTTCATTAAACATATTTGGAGAGAGTGAGGAAAGCTGAAGCTGAAGATCAGAGCCAAGAGTGTGGCATTGGAAAAGGGCAGGCACGTCCAAAGAGCAGGAGGATCGACCTGTCGGGCATTGAGCCATCATCAGAAAATATTCCTGATGAAGGGCTTATGCCCAAAACGTTGATTCTGCTTCTCTTCGAATGCTGCCTGACCTGCTGTGCTTTTCCAGTGCCACACTCTTGACATTAGAAAAAATTGAATATTCAGAGATTATACTAAAAGTTGCCTCTGTCCATTTAATTTCCTTTGCTTTCTATTCACTAAAGTTTTCATGTTAATTGTTTCTCCTTTTCTTCTTAAATCGGATACAAATCTCAAAATACAGTACACATTAAAATTCACATGAACTATAAATCTGCATTCTCGACAAGAAAACCAATGGAAGGCAAGATAGAATTCTGGAACAGCCTACACATTTAAATGAAAAAGCAATGCCTTCCAAAAGAATGTTTGCCCATCTGTATCTCTCTTTCAATTCAATAATCCTGCAAATAGTTTATAATTGTTAATTGATCTCTCTGAATGAGTACCTAATCAATGTCAATGTAACCAGCTGAAACATTAACAACAGATTGATAACTGGGTGTTACAGATCTTATTTGAAGTCAACAAATGTTTGGAATTTACTCGAATTCCACCAGGAAACATTCTTGAATCATAATACAAGAAATGAGATATGTGAGAGACTTGCAAACCTTATTTTTAAATGAACAAACTCCAATATTCTCAAAACATTTCAATCTATTGGTCAAAATGAACAGGTGAATGGAAAAATAAAAGCAAGTTTCTGACAATTCATAAACCGAACAAATACAAATTCACTTTGATAAAAGACAGAGTAATATTTAGATCAATCACAACATTTAGTTACAAAGTAGGCAACCAGTTGACTGACAAGTAATTCGTGATTGCATTTGTTGGTTTACTGAAGAAGATATCAACTTTATTTTAAACTTATAGCATGAGATAATAATGTTTAATGTGTTTCAATTGTTTGAACTTGCCCCATTGCAACAAAAAAAGATCAATCTCATTACTTAGACATCGTTATCTTTAATTCTGCAACATTTTCAAATATTCTCCAGGAACTTATAAGCAACAGAATTAGATACAGGTATCCTCACTATCCGAAAGTAGAGTGTTATTATGAAACCTCTCATAAACTGAAAAGGGGCACATCGAAGAAGCAACAATTTAAATGAGAAACATCTCTCCTTTTTTCATAAAAGTGAAAATCCTCTTCAGATGTCTTTCAGTTAGAGTAAACAGGGACAGATGTAAGTCTTCTGTAAAAAGCAAAGTGGCTAAATTGAAGTTTCCAACACATATTTCTTGGTAAACTGACCCAAATAAGTATCATAATTTGTGATTGTTGATATAATAGATAAGTGCAGATCTAATGTTGAATTGAAAAGCAGTTCAGTCTGTGCTTAGGTGCTCTCTAATCACCATTCAGAGCAGCTCTTGATATATTTCTGGTGAAGGTGTGATTTGAAACCTTCCCTCGAGTCCAGTAATAGAGACACTGCCACAGCTCCACAAGCTCCTTTCATAATGTTCCCACTCAGGACGGGCAGGACTGCAATATTATGTTTAATGTGGTTACACAAATGAAAACTAATCAGCTGTTTATTGTAATAATTCGAATGGGAATTAATTAGGTAGTTTCTGTGTGTAATGGACTGGAAATTATATTTTACAATAACCATACAATGGTGGTCTTAAATAAAGAGGAATCTCATGACAATTCTTTGAAAGACAAATTGATAAAACTGCGTGATCATTGTACTTTGATTTAAAAATGCAATTTCTCTTCCTTTCAACAATGTACAACTTCCACAAATTCAAAATGAACACTCATCGATAAAGAAAGGAACAAGCAGATGTTAATTCTATTTTCTGTACATAAACGTGCGATGAATTTTAAGTAAGTTATATTTATGTAAAAATGAAACTCGTATTGTCCTTTGAAATACAATAAATGTTAGCATGAAGTGAAATATAATCAAATCAATTCAACTGTGTTTTCTCAGTTAAAATACAGTTCAATATTCAAAGTAATTGAGTGATTGTACACTGCAATATCTTTACATTAATTCAGTGCTGAGACATAATTCCACGTTTATACCCTTTATAGTGAAGCAAACTTGTGCCAGGAGTCAGAGGGGATAGGGGAGGTCCTTAATGAGTACTTTTCTTCAGTAATCATGAGTGAGTGGGACCTTGTTCCTGTGAGGACAGCGTGAAACAGGCTGATATGGTCGAACAGGTTGATGTTAAGGCGGAGAATGTGCTGAAAATGTTGAAAAATCACAGGGATAGATGTCCCCATGGCCAGAAAGGATATAATTTAGTTTGTTATGGGAAGGGAGGCAAGTGATTACTGTGTTTTGGCAATGATCTTTGCATCCTCACTGTCCACAGGAGTCATACCAGGAGATTGGAGGGTGGTAAACATTATTCCCTTATTCAAGAAAGGCAATTGAGATAATCCTGGGAATCATCGATGAGTTAGTCTTACATCAGTTGTGGGAAAATTATTGGAGAGGATTCTGAAAGACAGGATTTATGATTATTTGGAAAAGTATTGATTGATTAGAGATGGTCAGCATGGCTTTGTGAGCGGCAGGTTATGCCTCACAAACCTTATTGAATTATTTGAGGATATTACAAACACATTGATGAGGACAGAATAGTGGATGTGGTGTATATGGATTTTAGCAAGGTGTTTGATTAGGTTCCCCATGGTCGGCTCATTTAGAAAGTAATGAGGCATTGGATACAGGGAAACCTGCCTGGTTAGAGAATAAATTGGATGGCCCATAGAAGACAGGGTGAGATTACATAGATAGTTTTCAGCTTGGAGCACCGTGACCAGTAGTATTCTGAAGGGATTACTTCTGGGACCTCTGCTCTTTGTGATTTTTATAAATGACTTGGATGAGGAAATGGAAGGGTGGGTTAGGAAATTTGCCAATGACATGAGGGTTGGTTGAGTTGTCGATAGTGTGGAGGGCTTTTGTAGTTTGCTCGAGGACATTGGCAGAGCTGAGCTGAGAAGTGGCAGATGGAATACATCCTGGGAAAGTTTGAAGTTATTCATTTTGGAATTTCAAATTTGAGTGCATATCTTCAGATTAAATGCAGGATTCATGACAATGTGGAGGAACAGAGGGATCATGGGGTGCACGTCCATACATCCCTCATGGCTGACATCCAAGGTGATAGGTTTAATGAGACAGTGTATGCTGTGTTGGCTTTCATTCTCTGGGAAATTGAGTTTAAGAGCTGAGATTATGCTGCAGCTCTATGGATCCCTGGTGAGACTACACTTGGAATATTGTATTCGGTTCTGATCAATTCATTAGACATAGGATGTGGAAGCTTTAGAAAAGGGGCAGATGAGATTTACCAAGATGCTGCCTGGACTAGAAGGCATGTCTTATGAAAAAAATGTTTGAGGGAGCTGGGGCATTGGTGATTGCAGTGAAAGAGGGTGAGAGTTTACTTGATAGATTTTTATAAGACGATGAGAGGCATAGATAGAATGGATAATGAAAGAGTTTTCCCCACAAAGTGGCATAATTTTAAGGTGAATGGGGGAAGTTGTGGGGAGATGTCAGAGATAGTTTCTTCATAGATAGTGGTGCGTGCGTGGAATGCACTGCCAGTGGTGGTAGGAGATTCAGATACATCAGCGACTCTGAGCGACTCTTGGATAGGCACATGGATGATAGTAAATGAAGGGCATGTTGGTTAGTTTGATCTTAGAGTAAGTTCATTCAACTCAGATACATATGCTTCCGTTATGGTTCTGTGGGTGCTTACTCACTCATTTTCTTCAGTTTTACAGCAATTTCACACTGTATGTGTGGGTGGGAATGAATTTGTAAATATAAATACTCCAACCAAACCCCCTCAAAGGCCAGGAACTGTTTTTGCTACTTTCATCTCTCAGAAGGAACAGGAAAATAAAGGTTCAGTCACAAATCTTACAGGAACATAGCGGTTATAATCACCAGGAAAGGCTGAACAGCTCAAAACGCTTTTCTCAAGAAAAGAGAAGGCTTAGAGAAAACCTGTTACAAGTAGGAAGTTTTGTGTCTGTGTTTTCAGAGATTTGAGGTTGAAATCATTGTGTTGGAAGCATGTTTCATTGCCGCAGATCATCTAAATGTGCATCTTTCTTTCTATCTGTCTGAGTTAACAATCAGATGGACAGGTCAATGTCTGAGTGACTTACCAAATCCCTGATTGAATCTGTTTCCTCCCACAAACTCAGGTGCCTTACCACTCACTGGGTCATGGAGAAACTCTGCCGTTACAATGAGAACTGTCTTTGCGATTACCGCTCCTCGTGCTTCTGCCTGATCCCCACTTCCCTTCATCCCAGCTGCCTCTAGTCCACCCACATGGACATGTTGAAGAGTTTGACAGGAGATTGGATTGAAACCGAGAGTTCAATTGACAGAATGAAAGAGGAAGAAGGAAATAAACGGTGATTGTGGATCCAAGCGGATACAGACTCCAGGATTAGTCCTTGTGGGCATTCCCGCAGTAATATGAGACAGCATTCCATGATGAGAGTTAAACCCGGGAGGCAGGAGAGGGAGCCACTGAACATTAGCAGGTTTAGTTCAAACACAGGAGGTTTGTTCAGTCAGTAACAGTGTGTTCGACATGGAGGTGAAGTGAGCAGTGAGGGGAAATGTTACCACAAGCTGACGATGGATAACTTTCATCGGAACAGGAGGAGGCCATTCAGCCCCTCGACTTTGCTCTGCCACTCATGATGATCATAGCTGATGTGTGACCTAACGTCCAATTTTTGAAACCCTTTAATTTCATCAATAACCTCCTCTGCAACAGACAAGATGAGCATTGGAAAACTAAACATCTGCAAATGCTGGGAAATCAGAAATAAAAACAGAAATTGCTGGAAAAATTCAGCAGATCTGGCAGCATCTGTGGAGAGTGAACCTTTGGGACCAGGGACCGGTCAGGTGACCAGCTGCAGCTGACCATTCTGCTGTTTTTGTAACCCTCTCTGGAACAGGTTCTGGTGAGGGGGGGAATGAGACTGTCAATAAAAACTGAGAGAACAGGAGGACGGGCTCAATCAGAATAAGGAATTCACTTACCCCTCCCAGTGGGACACTCACCGACACAGTCAGACTGCGGAGAGGGCATTCATTTGCCCCACGTATGGGAAGGGATTTACTCCATCTTACAATCTGCTGAGGCACCAGAGATGGCACAGTGGATTTAGAACCTTCACCTGCTCCATGTGTGAGAAAGGATTCATTCAAATCTCTCACCAGCGGAGACATCAGTGCATTCCCACTGGGGAGAGGCCATTCACCTGCCCAGTGTGTGGGAAAGGATTCACTCAGTCCTCTGACCTGCTTAAACACCAACGAGCTCACTCTGGGGAAAGGTCATTCACTGTTCCCGGTGTGGGGGGCGGTTCACTAAAATGCAGTACCTGCTGAGACCCCAGTGAGCCCACACAGGGGAGAGGCCATTCAGATACTGTGTGAGAGAAGGGATTCAGTGATTCATCCTCCGCACTGAGACACCAGCGGGTTCACACTGGGTAGGAGCTGTTCACACTTCTGTGTGACAAAGGATTTTCTGAGTCTTCAACACGATTGAGAGACCAGTGAGTGCACACAGGGAAGTGGTCATCCCCCTGCTCCGTGTGGACTGCAGGACTCTGACTTTGATGTTACTGTTCATCAGCGTCAGGAGTGGACCTTGTACATGATGACACTGTTGGAGTATTGATGTTGTTGTTGTTAACCACATTAACTGGGCTGGATTTGACTGAACTTACATTGCCACTTTCTAAACCTCAGGATGTCTCTCTGGGCAGGATGTCTCTACAAACAGCAATGGGACAATGAGCAGGGATCATCTGTTTTGATTTAAATTGTGATTATAGCATGGCTGCTTCACAGCACTAATTACAAGGTTGGAGTCCAGCCTTGGTCAATGTGGATTTCTCACATTCTCCCCATGTGGGTCCCTTCCAGGTGATCTGGTTTCCTCCCACAGTCCAAAAATGTGCAGGTTAGGTGGATCGGTCGTTCTACCTTATCCACAGTATCCAGAGTGTCCTTGGAGAAGGAGTATGTGGTGTGCATCAATGCTCTTGATACCTTTAGATAGCAGTGGGCACCGCAGGGGATATAGTGCTTTATCTCCACCGCAGCCTCCTCCTCACAACTCTACTTTGATTTAGTCCCTTCTCACTCGGTCACTTGTAATGGTTTGCTTGGCCAGTAATGGGCTTTGTTTGGAAATATTCAATTGGTTACACAAATGGTTTACTGCGGGTGATTATATGTCGAGATTAGAGTGGTGCTGGAAAAGCACAGCAGGTCAGGAGCCGGAAAATCAACCTTTTGGCAAAAGCTCTTTTCCAGCACCACTCTAATCTAGGCTCTGGTTTCCAGCATCTGCAGTCCTCACTTTTGCACTCCTGGTGATTATATGTTAACCCAAAGCAAAATGGTGTAATGATGATTTTGATGTTTGGAAGGTTGCTGTGATAATATTTCTGGGTCGGAGAAATGGGGAAAAAGAACGCTTCACAGCTCATAGAGTGAGACCTGAAAAGCAATTAAATCAAACCAAAGGTTCAGACAGGGAGGGAATATTTCCCTGGGGTTTGAGTAACTGGAAAGTGACGGTATCCGGAAATAGACAGGAATTTGTTTTACAGAGGTTGTAAGTTTTAGAACTCTTATATTAAGACATTTTAATTTATTTTCTTCAATTTTATTTGCTGTGCAAAAAACTTTGACAACATTTTAAAACCAAAATTTATAAACCTTGTGTTAAAGATAAATATTAAATAAAATCCATCAAACCATACCAAACTGTTGTGGAAGTGCAATCTCTTGGAGAATCCCTGCGCACTCCTTCCTACCCGGGCTCCATGCCTATATACATACCTGGGAGATAGCAGCAGCAGGAGGCCATTCGATCCTGCTCCACCATTCAATGGGAAACAGCTGACCATCCAGCTCAGTCTCCTGTTCCTGCTGTGTTCTAATCCCCTTTCATGACTTTACCTCGAAGAACTATATCTAAGCCCTCCTTTAGCTTCACTGCCTTTTGTTCCAGTGACGTTGCTGTGTTCCTGTGTGGGTGTAGGCAGGGGTAATGTGATGGTGCTGCCTCCTGGAGGATGCACTCAGCATCCCTCATCATCCTGCAGTAACATCAACTGGGTTTCAGCAACTAGAGATAGAAACTATTTCCAGGATATGGGCATCACTGGCTCAGCCAGCATTTATTCCCCATCTCTAGTTACCCTTGAGAAGATGGTAGTGAGCTGCTGTCTTGAACCATTCACAGTCCATTTGGTGCAGAAAGACCAACAATGCTGTGAGGGAGAGTGTAGCAGGATTTTGGCCGAGTGATTCTCCATCTTTGGTTCTTCAAATGCTGGTTAACTTAATCACAATCTGCACGTGATTTTGAGAATTCAGTCTGCAAACATTTACCACCGAGCCCCCTGTATAAAGGAATATGCACAGGTTAGAAATTCAGAAAAGACAATTCTAGTTTCTCTGGAATATCTTTTTCCCCTTTCTTTCCCGAAGCTGTAACCCTCCAGCCCACTTACTCTCTCCCACCATTCTGACTCTGCTATCCCGTAACGTACACCCTCCCCATTCTCATGGAGTTACTGATAAACAGATCCATGCCACCACTTCCCGTCCCTGGTTAGACTCTGCACCCTTTCTGGGTTCACTTCCTTTCCCTTCAGTTGCTGCAAGTCAATAATGTAACAGCAGAATGAAACAAAAGGAAACAGAAAGGGAGGTGGCAGATCCTGGACAGAAGAGGAACCTTCAGTCTGGGAGAATGGTCAGATCCTTCTTTGTTTCCCATTAGCTGATTACCAGCATTACAATGAATTGGGGATGGAGAGTGGTCCTACGAGGATGTGGTGACACTTTCACCCCCCAACAGATCAATACTATACGCAGTTGCATTCCTCTTCCAGCCGGTGTGAAAAACTTTCCGCAAAGTATACTTACCCAAAGCACATGTTCCAAAACCCGCCCACATTCTGTACGTGTAGTGTGGGTTTTCCCCACACACGTGTGATCCCTGCTTCAGGGATTGTGGGAGTTGTAGCCCCATGAAGCCACTGGAGCCCTGTCTCTGGAAAGCGAATGAAAAGTATAGACTGGAGGGTGTTGTGTATAGGATCCCCATTCAGACAGACAGGACCTGTGGGCTGTCACTGGGTTTTACTGAGACACCTGCTTCCACAACCTGATTTTCTGATGTAAGGAATATAGATTCAGCCAACTGGGGGGTGGGGAGATTCATAGGAGGAGCAGATTTTAAGCAGAGGTAGCTCAATGGTTAGCACTGCTGACTCTCAGCGTCACGGACCCAGGTTTGATTCCAGCCTTAGGCGACTGTGTGGAGTTTACACGTTCTCCCCGTGTCTGTGTGGGTTTCCTCTGGGTGCTCCAGTTTCATCCCACAGTCCAAAGATGTGCACATTAAGGGGATTGGCCACGCTAAATTCCCACAGTGTCCATGCCAGTGCAGGTTAAGCCATTAACCATGGGAAATACAGGAAATTGGTGAGTCTGAATGGGATGCTCATTATGGGGTTGGTGTGGACCCCATGGACGAATACCCTGTTTCAGCACTGTAGGGATTCTATTCAATTCTCATGAAGAATGTACCTATCTCAATGTGTTGCAAATCTGTGGAATTTCCTATTCAAAATGCAGTGGATGCCAGGACAATGATCAGATTTAATGAAGAGATACAGATGTTGAATTTGCAATGAGATGAAGGGTGAGAGAGAGAGTAGGTGGGAAAATCCAGCTGAGACCGAGGTGAGCTCAATCATCACCGTATTAAATGGTGGGGCTGGTTCGAAGGGCTGCATTGCCTCTCCTGTGCCCAGTGCTCATCTTCTTACGGTAATAACTGGAAAGCTGCATCCAAAACTCACCACCTTCACCCAAGGAGATTTTCGGAAAATGCAGGATAATCAGGTGGATTAGTGTTCCAAACTTAGATAGTGAGGAAGCGTGTGGGAGATAATGATTTTGCAATTTGAAACTGAGGTGAGTTAAAAATCACACAACAACAGGTTATAGTCCAACATGTTTAATTGGATCATGATAAAGGAGCAACGTCCCGAAATCTAGTGTGCTTCTAATTAAACCTGAAGGACTATAACCTGGTGTTGTGTGATTTTTAACTTTGTACACCCCAGTCCAACACCGGCATCTCCAAATCATATCAATCGAGGGGAGACAGTGATTTATGGTTTTAGGCTGTGCAGTCCATTCACGCCGTCCAGAATACTCTGTTGTGAATATCTATCCTGTATTTTATTACAAAGCCAAGCTCGCTGACAATGAAAACCAAAACAACCAGGTAACATCGCCTCACCTCGTAATCTGATAAAAGACTTGTGATAAGTATGGTTGAATTTAGAATACAGTTGGAAAGCTGGAAGATTAAATTCAATCCCAAGATCCTGTGCTTAAATAAAGGAGACTACAATAGGATGAGGCAGGAGTTGACTAACGTAGACTGGAAGCAAAGAGTTTAGGGTGGGAGATTTGACAGACAGTAGAGGAATATCAAAGAATTTTTCAAACTGCTCAGCAAAAGTATATATCAGTGAAAAGGAAGGACTGTAGGAAAAGGTGTAACCTGCCATGACTGGCTAAGGAAATAAAGGAATCTATCAAATTGAAATAGAAGGCATACAAATTGGCAAAGACCAAGGAGAAACTAGATTAGAAAAACTTTAAAGATCAACTGAAAGCTAGATGTGATTGGGGGAGAAAAGCGATTAGCAGCTATCCGCAGGGCCGGAATCGCAGTTTACACTGCTAGAGGGGAACCTATTGTTTGGGGAACATATGACTTCTGTAATTATTGAAGCACTTAACTGTTACCATAGAGATAACCCTGATCGAGTTAAAAATCACAACACACTCCAAAAGCTTGTACTTCCAAATACACTTGTTGGACTATAACCTGGTGATGTGTGGTTTTTGACATTGCCCACCCCGCTCCAACATCAGTTCTTCCACAACAGAATCTGGCAGACAGCCCCACTGAAACTGAAGTGCCTGTCAGATACCTGACTGAGCCACAGGGGCGTGGGGAGGGGGATGTGGTTTAACCACAAAGCGCTGAGCTGAACTAGACTTTTTAATTGCCATTGCCATGGAGATAATACTGAGAGGCAGCATCCATTCAAAACCACAAAACACAAAGGTATAAGAATGGGAGACATACATCAGACAGGTGGGGCATTACCTGGTGACGTCTGGAGGTGTTCTGCATGTACACTATCCAGGTAACTATCATATCTCATCAATAAAGACTCAAAGAAGACCTCTCAGAGTTCTGTGCCTATTTATTGCTATCCAGCAGGGTTCAGGAATATGAGTACACAGCAGTCAGTCTTCACAGTGGTGGATACGAAGAACATGCCAGTAATCGATAAGGAGACTGAGGAAGGTGAGGACCTAGAAACAACCATTATCACAAAAGCGTTAGAGCTGGGCAAGCTAATACAGCTAAAGGTAAATAAGTCTCTTTGCCCTGATGGAATACATCCCAGGGTGCTTCCAGAGATAGCGGGAGAAATAGTAAATATACTTGGAGTCAGAGTCCTGCAGCAGAGACAGGCCCGTGCCGACCAGAATGTTCATCCACACTAACCCCATTTCCCTGCACTTGGCCCATTTGCTTCTGACCCTTTGCTATCCATGTATTTGTCCAAATGTCTTTTACCTGTTGTTAAGGTACCCACCTCAACCACTTCCACTGGCAGCTCAGTCCATATACATATCACCCTCTGTGTAAACCAGTTGCCTCTCAGGTTCCCTTTCATAATTTCTCTTCTGACCGTAAACTGATGCCCTCCAGTCCTTGATTCCCTGGGAAAAAGACTGAGTGCATTCACCTTACCCAAGCCTCTCATGATCTTATACATTTCCAGAAAACATCCCCCCCTCTGTTTCCATTGCTCTAAACTAAAAACAACTTCGCTTGTCCAACCTCTTCCTGTAACTCAGACCCCTGTAAATTTCTTCTGCACCTTTTACAGTTTAATAACTGCATTCATTACATTTCCAGTGTTTCCCCACGGCATTGGAACTGACTTGACAACACCAATGGATTACAAACCATGATCGAGAATTAACTCATTTTCAACAATCCCGTTTTCATACTGCAGGTATCCTTGTGTCTTTTTGTTTGCATGATTAATTTAAAACGTGTCCTCATACAAAACAAATCTGTAGCTTAATTGTTCCTGGGAAATGTGACATGTTTTTCAGATTTTTAAAAGCAAATTAAATCTCTCTCCACAGTCACCACACTAACATGGACTTGGCTGTGTCTCAGTATTTTTTTAACATACTCACTGACATTTCAAATATTCGCCACGGACAAAATACACACCTTTCCTTCCATATGAAAAGGCCAATGATATTCAGATCGGCACGGATCAAGTAACCATCAAAACTGAAAAGGAAGTTCAATTTGAATTTCTCATTCACAGATCTGCCCGTTCAGAACCCTACAACAGAGAAAACAGGTCACCACTGTTAACACAGGATGGAAATTCATAAGGCAATTATAGTATTAAATTGTAGTTGCTTTGTTCCCCCAAAGCTTTAAATCTCAGTCTCTCAATTTCTCCCTTCTGTGAACTGAAATCCAAACCAATCTCCCCACTCCTTCCCTCCACACCCAGTTCTAACACTCTCTTTGAATTCAGCTTCCTAGTTCCTGCCTGCAGATTGAGAACCAAAAAAAGGGGCGGCATGATGGCAGTGCTGTCCCACAGCACTAGGGTCCCAGGTTCGATTCCAGCCTCGGACTCATTCTCTCTGTGTCTGCGTGGGTTTCCTCCGGGTGCTCCGGTTTCCTCCCACAACTCAGACTGACAGTGCAGGTCAGGTGAATTAGCCATGGTAAATTACCCATACTGTTATGTGCTTTAGTCAGAGGGAAATGAGTCTGGGTGGTTGCTCTTCGGAGGGTCGGTGTGGATTGGTTGGGCCGAAGGGACTGTTTCCACACTGGAGGAAATCTAATCAAATCAATGAGTCTGACTCAGAGCCTCCCGGGTGTTGATGAATCCTTCCCCCACCTCCCAGGGTTTCCTTCCTGGTCAGACCGACATTGATTTTTCCCCCCAGTCTGGAAACGCTTATTCATTTCCCCCACTCCGACCTCTGAGGAGAACCTCCTGCACACACTGGCCAAATCATATCTGGTTGAACTAAAATGAAACAGATTAGAACTCTAATTATAGGCCCACCCCTGTCCCTTTCCATAACATTCCTGAATCTTCACAAGAGTTCTGATAACTTTCTGCAAAATGCTTCCCCATTGATACTTTGACCACTTGCCAGGATACCAGGGGAGGGGCCATTCCACTGGGTCCTGTTTTCAGAGGGAGGAACTGCCAATGACAGATTAATCCCACACACCCACAGCCTCCCTGGCACTGTCCTGCCCTGCACATTCGCCAACAATTGCACAGCACCGCGCCTATGCACTGGTCTCTCATCCTCCAGCACACGCTCCAGATCACACAGGAGCCTGGGTGATTGACAGCAGCTGCTGCTGCTCCTGCTCGAAAGGGTGGAGCTTGAAGATTGGGACAATGGGATTGTAAACAATGAATGAATGTGGAGGACACTGGGGGATGGACAGGTCAGTGAGGGACAGGATCAGTGCAGCAGCAGGAGGGGATCCTGGACAAAATGAGCAATAGGAGAGTCTGACAGGAGAGAAACTACAGGAAGGTTCTGTGTAGAGGCTCAGGCAGGGACAGCTGGGAGACATTATGGGCACGTTTACTAATCAGCCTCTTCAAAGATGCTATCATTCAACTCTGAACACGATCCTCCTGGTCCAGAGGCAAGGACACTACCATCATTTATTGGTGGGCTAGTGGAAAGAAGGGAAGATTTTCTCAATCTCACTCTCATGGAAACTCCATGAGCTCCTCCCACTTACTATGTACGGTGGGGATGGAGGGAACAGGGCAGATGGGGGCAGGGTCAGGGATGTAGGGACTGCCTTTGAAAAGGAACTCACCTGTGTTGGTGATATTAACAAGACTCAATGCACAGTCACACACACAAAGCTGGTGTACGAGAACTTTATCCAGAATATTAACACCCATAACTGGGTGACACAGACCCCAATGTATATGTGGATATTAATAACAGCTTTGTACGTGAGAAATCACGTCTCATGAACTTGAGTCAATTTATTTGAAGTAACAACAAAGAGGATTGATGAGGGCAAAGCGGTGGAAATGATCTACATGGTCTTCAGTCAGGCGTTCAACAAGGTTCCCCCATGGGAGACTGGTTAGCAAGGTTAGATCTCATTGAATACAGGAAGAACTAGCCACTTGGATACAAAACTTGTTCAAAGATAGAAGACAGAGGGCGGTGGTGGAAGGTTGCTTTTCAGATTGGAGACCTGTCACCAGTGGAGTTTCACAAAGGATCGGTGCTGGATCCACTAATTTTCATCATTTATATAAATGATTTGGATGTGAATATAGGAAGTATTTTTAGTAAGATGACACCAGAATTGGAGGTGTAGCCGACAGTGAAGATGATTACCTCAGATTACAATGGGATCTTGTCAGATGGTTGAATGTGCTGAGGACTGGCAGATGGAGTTTATTTTAGATAAATGTGAGGTGTTGCATTTTGGAAAAGCAAATATTAGCAGGATGTATACAGTTCATGGGTAAGGTCCTCGTGAGTGCTGCTGAACAAAGAGACCTTGGAGTGCAGGTTCACAGCTCCTTGAAAGCAGAATCATAGATAGATAGGATAGTGAAGAAGGTGATTAGTATTCTTTGCTTTATTGGTCAGAGCATTGAGTATAGGAGCTGGGAGGTCATTTTGCGGCTGTACAGGACATTGGCTAGGTCATGCTTGGAATATTGGTCTCCTTCCTATCAAAACAATATTGTGAAACTTGAAAGGAGTCAGAAAAGTATTACAAGCATGTTGCCAAGGTTGGAGGATTTGAGCTCCAGGGAGAGGATGAATACATCGTTTCCCCTGGAGCATCAGAGGCTGATGGGTGACCTTATAGAGGTTTATAAAATCAGGAGGGGCATGGTTAGGGTATATGCACAAGGTCTTTTCCCTGCGGTGGGAAGGAGGTATGATGGGGGGTGGGAGACAGAGGGGGGAGACCGAGAGGGGAGGGTGACTGTTATTTTGTAGATCTACAACACAACCCTGTTCCTGTTTTCTCCCCATCCCCTTCAATCCCTCTGAAGGGCTCAGAACAAGTGCACAGACCCTGGAAAGTAGAGCTTCAGGGAGATCAAGTGCTGAAGGTTGCATTTGGGACACTGACCTTCATTGGTCTGTGCACTTATCAATAAAGGGACCTGGGTTCAATTCCTCTGTCCTGGATTCATGTCTGTGGCCACAGACACGCCTGTCTCTGACCCTGACTTCTGGATCCCCTGTCACTATAGCTCTGCCATTCTCCTTCCTCCCGTTCTGTGCAGCAGAGCTATCTGTGGTGTCATGAACCTGGCTGTTGCTAATTTCCCCTGAGAGTCCACCCCACCTGTTCCCCCCACCCCTTATAGAATCCCAAGCGGTGCACAATATCTGTCTGAGAAGGGGAATGATCACTGGGGAGTCCTGCACTTCCTTCCTGAGCCTTTTACTTGATCTGATGGTCACCCATTCCCTTTCTGCCTGTGTGACCCTCACCTGCAGTGTGACTAAATCAGTAAACGTGCTGTCCATAACATTCTCAGTATTGCTCCACAGTGAGTCCACTCTCGTCTGAAAAGCAGTTTCCCAGTAGCTGCAGATGGACACACCTCCTGCACACATAGCCGTCAGCGACACTTGAAGTGTCCCTTATTTCCCACATTTGACAAGAGGAGCACACTACGGGTCTGAGGTCTCCTGTAACAATGTGTCTATAGATTCAGCTAGTTACTCCCATTAGGAGAATTTAAATGAGCAAGAAACCTTCCTTCACTTCAAACATTTCCATTATAATCAAAAACCCCAATCTTTACTTAAGCTGACATTTTATGCTTTTAAAAACTGTTTAAAAAAACTCAGCAGGTTTCACCACAAACTGGCTATTCCCATTGGGACGATGTGAATTTCTGAATGGCCTGAACTAAAATTGAAGCTGAATTTCACCTTCTCCCAGTCTCACCTCGCTCTGTTTACACCCAACTCCAAAACACACATTCAGCCAATCAGCACCCACATAAGGAATTGGAGTCCATAAGGAATTTTAATGAGAAATTTGCAGTGAATTGAAAATAACGAGTTTACAGGTTAACATCATGAATCATGGATGATTGTGACTAAATCTGACAGTTCCTAAAAAGAGACGAGGTGTAATTTGGATACATCTGTGCTCCCTCTCAGGGCAATATCTCCTTCCACAGTTGCAGGGCCCAGAGCAGAGCACAAATCCAAAGGGTGATGCAACCACAAATTTGAATACCTTTCTGCTTTTTGTTCGAATAAAAAGATACTTTACCACAGACAGAACAGACACACCTTTCTCCTTCCACAGTTAAATGTCAATTGTTTTCAGATCCTGATGACCTGATGACGATAGAAACTTGCTTTTGAGTTCCCTGTCTCAATTATTATCAATTAATATCCTATAAAATGAATTCACAAAACAAAGCTCACAGTCAATGCAAGATGAATAGTGAAGGCAAACACTTCTCTTGGTATGTGTTTGATGTGTAAATGCCCCTCTTCAAATCACCCCTTCCCCACCCAGGAAGAGGACATGTCCATGCGCCTCGCTGTACCTTGCCCCCAGTAAAGATGGTGGCCATAACCTAGGACCTATCACTGCGTGAGGGCCACAGCCATTCTCCCATTTGCTGTAAACATGGGACCAAGAGTTTCTAATTCAGGCCTAACTATCTGTACAGAGTGTAATTAAACCCTCCTAGTCTAAAGTGAATCCAACTCCCCTTTCCCGTTTCCTCCTCCTGCACACACTAAGGGTCATTCTAGGTCCAGTGACACTTCCTCAGAAACGACGGCAGCTGGGAAAATTAGAATCCCTACAGTGTGGAAACAGGCCATTGGGCTCAACACGTCCACACCCACCCTCTGAAGAGTTTCTCAACCAAATCCATTCCCCGACCCTATTATTCTACATTTCTCCTAAATAATGCACCTAACCTATACATCCCTGAACACGATGGGAAATTTAGCTTGGCCAATTCAACTAACCTCCACATCTTTGGACTGCAGGAGATAGGAGTTAAAGAGTAAATAATACGTTGGGATGGAGCCCAAAAGAAACAATAACATTTGGAAAGACAAAGGAGTGGATAATCCTCTGGCTGGGAGGGTGAATAGCTGTGAATGGAGGGAACAGGAACCTGTGTCTGGCAGCATCTCAGTGGAGGTGCTGGAAATGGCAGCTGATGATCTACGTTCTGCTGCAAAACAGACTCTAAGCTTCCAGATGCCTGTCACTTTAACACACGAGCCTGTTCACTGGCCAATATCTCTGTCTCATGCTTACTGCAGTGTTCCAGTGAAGCTTGGTGCAAGGTGACAAAACACTCCAGAACATACCAAAACACCCCGTATTTCAAGGCCTGCAATTTCCCCTCCTACGTGGTCATCAATACCCTCCAGTGCATCTCCACCACTTCCTACACCTCTGCCATTGAACCACACCTCTCCAAGTGCAACAAGCATAGACCCTCCAGTCCTCACCTTCCACCCAGATACAACGCATCCTCCTCGCCATTTCCACCACCTACAATCAGATCCCACCATAGATAAATTTCCCTCTCCATTCTTGCAGCATTCCACAGAGACCATTCCCTGTGAATTCCTAGTCAGATCCATGCTCCCCACTAACCCACCCTCCACTCCCAGCACATGTCAATGCAAGAGGTGTAAAACCTGTGCCCACACCTCCCCCTCACCTCCAAAGGACCCTTCCACATCCAGCAGAGATTTTCCTGCACATCCAAACACTTCACCTATTATGGCCTTTGCTTTTGATGTGGCCTCCTCTCCACTGGGGAGTCAGGACACCAACTTGGGGAATGTTTCAGGGAACATTTCTGGGACACATGCACCAACCAACCCCACCATCCTGTGGCCGACCATTTCAACTTCCCCACCCACTCCGCCAAGGACATGCAAGTCATGGGCCACCTCTACCACCAAATCCCAGCCACCCGACGCCTGGAGGAAGAAAACCTCATCTTCCACATTGGGACCCTTTAACCACAGAATCAAGGTTTCCTCATCTCCCCTCCCCTACCCCATCCCAGATCTAACCCTCCAACACGACACCACCGTCTTGAACTGTCCCACCTGTCCATTTTCCTTTCCAATTATCCACTCCACCCTCTCTCCATTACCGTCCACCTACATCTACCTATTGACTTTCTCGCTCCCTTCCCACCAACCCCACACATCCCACTTATTTATTTTTCTGCTCTCTTACTACCCCCCACCCCGCCAATCCTGGCATTCCTGATGAAAGGAATATGTCCAAAACTTCAATTCTCTTGCTCCTGAGATGCTGCCTGACCTGTTGTGCTTTTCCAGCGGCACACGTAAACGCAAGCTGAAAGAACAACATATCTTCTACTTGGGGACCCTGCACCCCTCTAGCCCCAGTATCAAATTCAATAATTTTAGCTCCTGAACTCTCCAATGTCCTAGTGCCCTAGCATCTTAACCCACACACCAGGCCTTGTTATCACACAGCTTACCATTACACATTACCTCTGGTTAGCCACTAACAGTCCCCATAAACAGCTATTTACCCTCCCCCAGCCAGATCGTTATCCACTCCTTTGTCCAACTGCTCCCATCTCTTTCTTTGGACTCTATCACCACCTATCATTTACTCCTTAACCCCTACCTTCTGCATATATACCAACATTTCTTTTCAGACACATCAGTTCTGCGGAAGGGTCAGCGGATCCAAAATCTTAACACTGATTTCTTTTCACAGACGCTGCCAGACCTGCTGAGCTTTTCCAGTACCTTTTGGCTGTTGTGTGAGATTTACAGCATCTGCAGTTCTTTTAGTTCTAATTTACAAGGAATTTCTAATTCAGATCTAGCAGCCTAAAACCCAGCGTTTATAAATCCTCCCAGTCCACAATAGCTCCATTTCTTCCCCAGATTTTGCAGTCTCTCCCACTCCCTTCACACTCACTAAGTTCCCCCCTCACCGTGACACTGCGCCTGCACAGCTCATGGCCATGTGTTGGTCTGCTGGACACACCCCAATTCACTCCCATTGGCTGGAGGATCACGCCAATTCTCCTATTGGTCTGAAGTTGCTGTCAATCACCTGGGCCCCATTGTGACATGTGTGGGCTCCTCCCAAGAGCATCGGATGATGAGGGGTGACCTCATGAAGGTTTATAAAATTATGAGTATGGATGGGAAAAATAGACAGGGTCTTTTCCCTGGTGTGGGGGAGTCTAGAACGAGAGGGTGTAGGCTTAAGGTGAGAGGGGAACGATTTAAACGGGACCCAAGAGGCAACTTTTTTCACACTGAGATTGGTGCGCGTATTGAATCTTCTGTTCAGGAAAGTAGTGGAGGCTGGTACAATTACACCATTTGGCATCTGGATGGGTATGTGAATAGGAAGGGTGGAGAGGGATATGTGGCAGGTGTTGGCAAATGGGACTAGGTTAGGTTGGGATATCTGGTCGGTATGGACCAGTTCGACCAAAGGGTCTAATTCCATGCTGTATTTCTCTTGGAATCTGCCCTGGGATGAGCTTCATCATTCACAGTGAATGGGGCAGTAACAGAGCACAGGGGTTTGGGGCGATTCAGCCCAATGGGGCTGTACTGTACCCCTCTGGAGATGCTGCCAGTCTATCCCAACTCACCTCCCATTTGTCTGTAGCTCTCCAAATCCTTCCTGAAACAAGTTAAATTCCAAATTTGTTTTTACAATAAATACTGAATCTGCATCCAGCTGTCAGTCAAACTGTTCCAGATGCTCAGAACTTAGTGAGTAAAATAATCTTCACATTTTTAACCTGCATTATTTGCCAGTTACCTGAAGGTCGTTACTAAAAATTGTGATGTTAATAATTTCTCCGTCTGTCTCTCTGTAAATTAAATATCCTGGAAACAAATCTGCTCCTGGTCGAAATCACTGCCTAACCTTCTCAGCTCCAAGGAGAATTAGTTGATCTTCTGCTAACTCTCCATAAAAGAGAAACCCATCTTAATTTTAGTAGTGCCATAAAGATGTACAGCAGAGAAACAGACCCTTCGATCCAACTTGTCCATGCTGACCAGATATCCTAAATTAATCACATCCCATATGCCAGCACTTGGCCTATATCCTTCTAAACTTTTGCTATTCACATACAACATCTCAAAGGCATAATTTGGTAATTGTACCAGCATCCACACTTTCTCTGGCAGCTCATTCCATACACGTATCATGTTCAGCTGGAAACATTGCCGCTTAGATCCCTTTCAAATCTTTTCCTTCACACCTGAAGCCTGTGCCCCCAAGCTTTGGACTCACATATCCTGGGAATAAGACTCTGGGATTTCACCCGATCCATGCCCCTCACAATTGTATCCGATGCTCCAGGGGAAACAGCCCCAGCCTGTTCACCCTCTACCTACGTAGCTCAAATCCTCAACCCTGGCAACATCTTTGCGGATCTTTTCCGAACCCTTTCAAGTTTCACAATATCATTCCGATAGCAGGGAGACCAGGACCGAAAGCAGAATTCCATAAGTGGCTGAATCAATGTGCTGTGCAGCCGCAAAATGATGTCCCAACTCCACTACTCAATGCACTGACCAGTAAAGGCAAGTACACCAAACACCTTCTTCACTACCCTGCCTATGATTCCACTTTCAAGGAACAATGAACCTGCACTCCAAGGTCTCTTTGTTCAGCAACACCCAGGACCTCCCCATTAAGTGTATAATTCCTGCCCTCATATGCTTTTCCAAAATGGAGTATCTCACATTTATCTGAAATAAACTCGATCTGGCAATCTTCAGCCCATTTGATTGAAGTCCCATTGTACTCTGAAGTAACCTTCTTCGCTGTCCAGTGCACCGCAAATTTTGATGTCTATTGTAAACCTACTAACTATACCTCATATATTCACATAGAAATCATTGATATAAATGATGAAAAGCAATGGACCCAGCACTGATCCTTACACCATATTGCTCATCACACGCCTCCAGTCCAAAAAGCACTACCCTCCGTCTCCAACCTTCCAGCCAATTTGTATCCAAATAGCTGGTTCTCTCTGCATCCCATGGTGTCTAACTTTCTAACCAGTCTGTTATGTGGACCTTTTTGAATGTCTTTCTGAAGTCCAAGTTAGTGATGTATGTACAAAGCCATGCTGACGATTCCTAATCACTTCTTGCCTTTCCAATTACATATAAACCTGTCCTTCAGAATTCCTTCCAACATCTTGTCTGCCACTAACTTCAGCTCACCAGTGTATTGTTCCCTGGCCTTTCCTCATCACCTTTCTCAAATAGTGGCACCTGTCTTGCAGCACCTCACCTGTGGCTATCGGTGATAGAAATATCTCAGTGAGGGGCCCGAAAATCACTTCCCTAACTTCCCACAAAGATTTGGGATACAACTGATCAGGTCCCACAGATTTGCTCAGCTTTATGTATAAGACATCCCGTACAACCTCCTCTGTAATATGGACAGTTGTCAAGTTATCACTATTTATTTCTCCAAACTCTCTAGCTTCCATATCCTCTTTCAGTAAAAGCTGACATGAAATCCTCAGATAGTATCTCTCCCACCTTCTGTGGTTCCACAGACAGCCTTGCTGATCTTTGAGGGTCCCTATTCTCTGCCTGGTTACTCTTTTGTCCTTAGTGTTTTGTAGAATCTCTTTGAATTGTCCTTAAACCTCTTTCCCTCCAAAGCTATCTCATTTATCCTTTTTGCCTTCCTGTTTTCCCTCAAGTGTACTCCGACTGCCCCTATACTCCGAGGGGGGGGGGGCGCGGCGGGGTCGTGGGTCAACCTAGAGAGCATAGCGTCAAAGTAAGCGGGTATCTGATTGAGGACAGAGTTGAGGAGGAACTTCTTCAGTTAAACGGTTATGAATCTGTGGAATTCCCTGCTGAGTGCAGCAGTTGACGTTATCAACTTGAATGTCTTTAAGGTAAAATGTAGATTTGCAAACAGGAAAGAAATTAAGGGTTATGGTGAGAGAGCAGGAATGTGGAGCTGAGGCCATGAAAAGATCAGCCCTGACCTTAATGAATGGCACAGCAGGCTTGAGGGGCCAGATGGCCTACTCCTGCTCCTATTCCTTCTGTTCTTATGTTCCCACTTTCCAGCCGTCCCTTTACCTGGGGGTTGCAAAGAAATATTGAAAGTTCTCGCCTTGTACCATCAAAATTCACCTTGGTCCAATTTTGAACACCAAATTTTAGAACTGGTCTTTTATTTTCTGTAACAATTTTAAAACTAGTAGAATTATCGTCAGAGAATGCCAAGTGTGGAAGCAGGCCATTCGGCCCATCACATCCACACTGACCCTCAGAGTCTCCTACCTTACCCTTGTAACGCTGCATTTCACATGGCCAATCCACCCAACCTGCACATCCCTGAACAATATGGGGCAATTCAGCCTGGATTACCCACACAACTTGCACAACTTTGGACTGTGGGAGGAAACCAGAGCACCAGGATGAAACCCACACAGACAACCTCAATAAAGTGACCATCCTGTTCTTATTTCCCAGTTCCACCCAAGTAATTTTAACGAGCGAACCCCCATAAATATCCTCACTGAGCACAATAATGTTATCCCTAATCAAAAACACCATTCCACCTTCTCTCTTATCCCCCTTTCTATCCTTCCTCTTACATCTATTCCCTGGAACATTAAGCTACCTGTCCTTTCCAACCTAAGCCACGTTTCTGTAATGCATACTATATCCCAGTCCCATGTTCAAAACCATATCTGAAGCTGATCTGCTTTCCCTGTTAAACCTCTTGCATTGAAATAAATGCAGTGCAGTGCTATCAAAAGGACAGACTGATGGGCAGAGGGGGTGGGATGGCCCTGTTGGTGAGGGATGACGTTCAGCCCCTTGCGAAGGGGGAGACACAGAATCAGGAGATGTAGAGTCAGATTGGAGGGTGGCTAATGTTGTCCCACTTTTCCAGAATGGTGGGAGAGAATTATAGACCGGTTAGCCTAGTGTCAGTGGTGAGAAAGATGCTGGAGTCAATTATAAAAGATTAAATTATGGCTCATTTGGATAGCAGTAATAGGATTCGTCAGAGTCAGCATGGATTTACAAAGGGGAATATACTGACTTGGATTGAAAATTGGCTGGCTGACAGGAAGCAAAGTGCAGTGATAAACGCTTCCTTTCGGAATGGCAGGCAGTGACTAGTGGGGTACCACAAAGTTTCGGTGCTGGGACCGCAGCTCTTAACAATATATATTAAAAATATAGATGAACATATTAAAAGTAACATTAGCAAATTTGCTGATGACACAAAGCTGGGTGGCAGGGTGAAATGTGAGGACGATGTTATGAGAATACAGGTTAACTTGGTCAGGCTAGGTGAGTGGACAGATGCATAGCAGATGCAGTTTAATGTGGGTAAATGTGTGGTTATCCACTTTGGAGGCAAGAACAGATTACTATCTAAAAGGAGTCAAGTTTGGTAAAGGGGATGTACAACGAGATCTGGGTGTTCTTGTACATCAGTCAATGAAAGCAAGCATGCAGGTACAACAGGTAGTGAGAAAAAGCTCACTGCATGCTGGCCCTCATAACAAGAGGGATTGGGTATAGGAGCAAAGAGGTCCTTCTGCAGTTGTACAGGGCCCTGGTAAGACCGCACCTGGAGTATTGTATGCAGTTTTGGTCTCCACACTTGAGGAAGAGCATTATGGCTATTGAGGGAGTGTAGGGTAGGTTCACGAGGACAATTTCCGGAATGGCGGAATGATCATATGGTGAAAGATTGGAGTGACTGAGCTTGTATACACTTGAGAATAGAAGAATGAGAGGGGATCTGATTGAGACCTACAAGATTATTAAACGGTTGGACACTCTGGAGGCAGGATGCATGTTTCTACGGATGGGTGAGTCCAGGACCAGAGGACACAGTTTAACAATAAGGGAGAGGCCATTTAGAACAGAGTTGAGGAGAAACGTCTTCACCCAGAGAGGAGTGGACACGTGGAATGCTCTGCCCCAGAAGGCAGTGGAGGCCAAGTCTCTGGATACTTTCAAGAAAGAGATGGATAGAGCTGTTAAAGATAATGGAATCAAGTGTTACGGAGATAAGACAGGAACAGGATACTGATTGTGGATGGTCAGCCATGATCATAATGAGTGGTGGTGCTGGCTCAAAGGGCAGAATGGCCTATTCCTGCACCTATTGTCTATTGTACCTTGTCAGTCTTACCTCATTCTGTGCCTCGCCCTTGCCTGCCATTCCTGTCTCTCTCCTCAACTGTACCAGCCTCAGACTTACCTCCTTTCTCACTATCTCTTTAGGGATAACCCCACACCCTCACTGGTTTAATGCCTCCCGATTAGCACTAGCAAATCTCCCTGGTTGGATATTAGACACCTTCCAATTCAGGTGTAATCCATCCTTCTTATGCACGTCACCTCTCCCCCAGCATAGATTCCAATGATCAAAAAATGGGAATCTTTCTCCCCTGTATCAGATCCTTGGCCAAGCATTCATCTGCTCTACCCTGCTATTCCTACTCTCACTAGCATGTGGCACCGGGAGTAATCCAGATATTACTACCCACAAGGACCTGCTTATTATCCTCCAGATATATTTGCTATATTCTCTCATCAGGACTTCATTCTTTTCTCTTATGCCATTGGTACCAATGTACAGCGACCTCCCACTGATCATTCTCCCCTTTCAGAATATTCTGCACCCTCGGAGCCATCCTTCGCTCAGGCAGTAGGGAGGCACCACCCCATTCTGATGTCTCACTGTCAGCTACAGAAACTGCAGTCTGTGCTGCAGACTAGAGAGCCCCCTATCACCATCAATCGGTGGAACCTGATATACCTCACATTACACCAGATTCATTACACAAGTAACTTGGCCATCAGTGCGATATTCCTCTGAGAGTGTGACCCCCGACACTTTCCAAAACAGTATACTTGTTTGAGATGGAAATAACCACAGGAGACTCCGGCACTACTTGCCTTCCGCTCCTCCCTTTCCGAGAGGAAACCCATCTACCTGACTGGATTGGCAGTTTATCTACCTTTCTGAAACTGCCACCTATCACACCCCCCGGCTCCTGTAAATTCTTCATTACCTTTAACCATCGCTCCATCTCATCCATGAAATCCTACAGGATTTGCATCCTCACTTCCTGCAGACAATCAGATCATTGAAACTTTCCTTAATCTCCTACACCCAACAGGAAGAGCACATCTCTGTACGAATGGCCATCTCTGCACCTTAACAGTCCACAGACCCAGAAAAAGGCTCACAGTCTTACAGCTTTACAAAACACTGCTCTAGAATAAATTAGTACCAATATTTTATATTAAAAAACTTAATCAAGGTATCATAAGACGTGTATTTAAAAAAATAAACCGTCACCCTACCGAATGTTGTAGCTTTACGAAAATAAAACAGACTAAGATTTATCTTTGAAGGGACCGAAACCCACTGAGCTGTGAGTCACAGATGAACAGCGCTAAACAGAACCTTCAGTCAAATTTGTCCATGCCGACCAGATATCCGAAACTAACCTTATCCCTCTTGCCAGCACCTGGGCCATATCCCTCTAAATCTTTCCTATTCATGTCAAGTATCCAAATGCCTTTAAAATGCTATAATTGTCAGCCTCCACCACTTCTTCTGGCAGTTTTTTTCCATACATGCACCACTCTCTGCATGAAAAAGTTGCTCCTTAGTTCCCTTTTATATCATTCCCCTCTCACACTCAACCTATGCTCTCGATTTCTGGATTCTCCTACTCAGGGAAAATACCTTGTCTGTTTACCCTATCTATGCTAGTAATGATTTTATAAACCCCTATGGAGGTCACCCCTCAGTCTCTGATGCTCCAGGGAAAGAAAGCCACAGCCTTTTTGTTCTCTTCCTGCAGCTCAAACCCTCCAACCCTGGCAGTATCATTGTAAATCTTTTTTGAACCCTTTCAAGTTTCACAACATCCTTCTGATTCACGGAGAACAGAATTGCACACAATATTCCAAAAGAGGCCTAATCAATGTCTTGTACATGACATTCCAACTTCTATACTCAATGCTCTGATCAACAAAGGAATATATTCCAAACACTTTCTTCAGTATCCTATCTACCTGAAACTCTCCATTCAATGAAATATGAACCTGCACTGCAAGATATCTTTGTTCATCAACACTATCTAGGAACTTGCCACTAAGTGTATCATTCCTGTTAAGATTTGCTTTTCTAAAATGCAGCACATCACATTTATCTCAATTAAACTCCATCTACCACTTCTCACCCATCTGAACAACATCCTGTTTTAATCTGAGGTAACCCTCTTCGCTGCCCACTATACCTCCAATTTTGGGGTCATCTGCAAACTTATTAACTATACCTCCGATGCTCATATCCAAATCATACATATAAACGACAAAAAATAGTGGACCCAGCACTGATCCTTACGGCAGTCCACTGGTCACATGCCTCCAATCTGAAAAACAACCCTCCACCACCATCCTGCCTTCTACATATGAGCCACTTCTGTATCCAAATGGTGAGTTAACCCTATATTCCATGAGATCTAACCTTGCTAAACAGTCTTCCATGGGGAACCTTGTCGAGCGCCTTACTGAATTCCATAGATCATGTCCACCTCTCTGCCCTCATCAATCCTCTTTGTTACATCTTCAAATAACTCAATCAAGTTTGAGAGACATGTAAAAGTCATGCTGACTGTCACTAATCAGTCCTTGCTTTTCAGAATCCATACGCATCTTCTTCCTCAGGATTCCTAACAACTTGCCCAGGCTCACCGGTCGATAGTTCCCTGCCTTGTCCTTACCACCTTTCTTAAATAGCGGCACCACATTAACCAACCTCTAGTCTTTCGGCATCTCACCTGTGATAATCGATGATACAAATATCTCAGCAAGAGGCCCAGCAATCACAATCCCAGCTTCGCAGAGCTCTAGGGTACACCTGATCAGGTGCTGGGGATTAACCAAGCTTTACAGGTTACAAGACACCCAGCACGTCCTCCTCTGTAAGATGGACACATTCAACATCTATTTCCTCACATTCTATATTGCTCACGTCCTTCTCCACAGTAAACACTGATTCAAAATATTCAGTTTGTATCTCTCCCATCTCATGCGGCTCCACGTGTAGGTTACCTTGCTGCTCTTTGAGGAGCCCTATTCTCTCTCGAGTTACCCTTTTGTTCTTAATGTATTTATAAACACACTTGGGATTATTCATAACTCTATTTGCCAAAGCTATCTCATGTCCCCTTTTAGCCCTCCTGATTTCCCTCTTAAATATACTCCCACTGTCTTTAATGCTTAAGGTTTTTTTGGTATTTTTGGATTGGAATAAATGCAAAATATTACATCTTCATACAACAAATGAGGGCAGACTTACACTAATAAAAAACAGGGCCTCGAGTAATGATATGGAACAAAGAGGCCGAGGGGTTCGGGCCTTTCCAGTCTGTGTCACATGTAGACAGGGTGGTTAAGAAGGTGCTTAGCACACTTGCCTTCATTGCTCAGACCTTTGAGTACAAGAGTTGGGACGTTATTTTGGATGTTGTGGAGGCCTTTTCTGGAATTCTGTGTCCAGTTCTGGTCATGCTGATATCGGGAGGACATTATGTAGTTGGAGCGGATTCAGAAGCGATTTACCAGGATGTTGATGGGAATGGATAGTTTGAATTATAAGCAGAGGCTGGATAGGCTGCGACTTCTTTCACTGGTGCTCAGGAGGCTGAGGAGCGACTTTATTAGACTCAAATCATGGAGGGGTGTTATCAGTAATGTGAACAGCAGGTGTCCTTTCCAGGAAGGGACATGAATCAAGGCTGGGTACATACCGTTTAAGGTGACAGCAGAACGGCTGTAAAAAGTTGTTTGGGATTTTTTTTATTTTTGTTCAGACAATAGTTTAAGTGTGGCATGAACTATCAGAGGAAGTGGTAGTTGTGAATCAAATTACAATTTTAGGGTGGCAGAGTGATTAGCCCTGCTGCCAGGACCCCAGGTTCGATTCCAGCTTTGGACAACTGTCTCTGTGGGACTTGCACATTCTCCCAGTGTCTGCATGGGTTTCTTCCAGGGGCTCCAGTTTCTTCCCGAATGAGAGAGCGTCCCTATGGTCTGGGAGGACAATGCTGCCTTTATCTTTTACACACTGTGTCTCTGGCATGGGGAGAGGGAATGCTGAAGATAGTGGATGGGACACCACTCAGGCACAATGCTTTGTCCTGGGGGGATGTTCACTTTCTTTAATATTATTGGGGGCTGCACTGATGGAGGCAAGTGGTGAATGTTCCAACACGATCCTGATGTGTGCCTTATAGAGAGCAAACAGACATTGGGGAATCAGGGGTTTGGGGAAACTGAGGTTTTTCTCCTTGTAGCAAAGGCAATTGAGGGAAGCTGTGATAGAGGGGCTTAGAAAAGTTACATGTTATAATAACAAACCTTACACCCATCAGCTCATTATACAAGGATTACAGGACACACATTAAAAGGTTTGGGAAGATTCAAAGGAGAAATTTTATGCAGCAAATGGGATTCAGATGGAATACAATACTCACACACAATGCGAATATCCTAGTCCTGATGAACTGACTAATTCAATCAGAGTTACAATGACTGAGTTTACCATCTGAATGTCCACCTGTAGTATCCTGTAATACAAGTTTATAAAATCCATCATTGTCAGTTCAGGTTAGAAACTCGCACCACCCTCTCCTCCTGGCCCAGGATGACTGGACACATTACCCCTGGTGGAGGTCAGCAGTCAGTTCAGAGGGAAATCTATGTGGGTTTCTAGGAGTTTCCACCGTGGGAGTTCATGTGACTGAACAGGGCAGATCTTTGACACATGAGACAGAATGTTCCAAGAGTCAGTGAGATGTGGAGAGCAGGATTCGCTTCTTTTTGTTTTCTTCCGTGCTGCTGCTGTGCCTCATCAATAAGACATGGGGGTGAAAGCTCGATGGGCAAGTTGCCTCCACTCTGACCAATGGGCAGCAAGCTCCTCCCATAGAGTATCTCTAAAAACAGAGGAACTTTGCATGCTTCCCACTGCCCAGTGCTCCCAGTAAACATTTAGAAGAATGGGGGGGGGGGAATCTCCTAGAAAAGGCATAACTGTAAGGTTCTACAAGGAATGTGAAGAGTGAGATGCACAGGAGAAGGGGGCAACAAGTTGTCAGATGGAGTATAATTTGGGAAAACGGGAAGTTGAACATTTTGGAGGAGATAATAAAAGAACAGAGTGCTATTTAAATGGTGGAGACTGTAGAAAGCTGCACCACAAAGGGACCAGGGGTAATTGTCCAGGAAACACAGAAAGCCAGCAGATTCTAGGTCAGTCAGTCACAAAATCAAGGGTTCTGTTTTAGATTCCACACAGACAGTGGCCCAAAACTGGAATCGAACCTGGGTCCCTGGCACTGTGAGGCAGCAGTGCTAACCACTGAGCCACCATGCCACCCTACCTAAACTGCAGCCCTCACGTTTTACTCTTCTGTTTCAGATTCATCAAGTTTAAGGCAACACAGACACAGGTAAGGGGTTCCAGTAGCAATGGAGCTGGGGTGAGGGGGAGAGAAGCAACATTTTAGAGATTGGAATTCCTGGTGTTTGTGACTGTGTAGATGTGTGATCAGAAAGTCACCTTGGGGTTACAGATATGACAGCGATGTTGTGAAGAGTCTAGTTCTATCTCAGACTGCACCCAGCGAGAGGGAGGGGCTCAGCAGTGAGGGAAAATAATTTGTAATAGCAACTGAAGGCAATGGGTTTAACCATTGCAACGTTTCATTGGAGGAAATTGCAGCTAATCGAGTAGTGGGAGGGTGGTAAGCAGTTTGATAACTGAGTAACAGTGGAGCAATGGAGAGGGATGATGGGGAGGGAGAGCTGGGCATTGACAGTGTACATGTGAAACGTCACACAGCGCTTTTGGACAATGTCACCTCCTGGCAGTATGTAGGTGAGAAACAGGAGAGAGCAAGGATAGATCCTTGAGGGACACCACATACAAGGACTTCAGAAAGGAAATGGAGAGTGGGGATGGAGCAGGATTTACAAATGATGGTGAGGTCAAATGTTAGTTTTTCTTGCAGAATGAATGAGAAGGACATCACCAGGAAAGACAGACAGACAGAACAGTGATGATGAGGAGGAGGAAACAGAATTGGAATATCTGTAGTTTAGCGAGACTAGTAAAAGATCAAGATGAGCTCTGATAAGACTTAGCAAGAGACTGGAGAAAGATGTAAGTTCGGGGCAAAAATCAGGAACACCATGTGAGGCAATTTGTCTCGGTGGGCTAGTGGGAGGGAAGGAAGCAACAGAGGTAGCTGATCAGATTGAGTTTCTCTGTCACTAAGACTGAGACAATGTGTTTCTTGCTCTTGTTATTGGAGGGAAGGATGAAGTAGACAGGATGATGGATAGTGTTTTACAAAGAAACAAAATCCGCGTTCATAATATTTAAAATGAGTGAACAAACCTAATGCATTTACCTTTTATCCAGAATATTAAAATGTACAACTGAAATCCCTGTTCGAATCCCAGCTTGTCAGATGGTGGAATCTGAATTCAAGAAAAAATAACTGGAATTAGGAATCTCTTGATCTCCATGGAACCATTGTCAATGGCAAAAAGATCCTGCCAACCTGACATTGGCCAGCCAGCTATTCCCTGTATTAATCACTGCAAAGTCTCAACAAAGGAATGAAACTGGATGGACGACTCGGCATCTAACAAGGCATTAGGAAATACAACCACAGGATCAGCCCTCTCCACTCTGCAACATCCTGCTCACTAACATCTTTTTTTTGTGCCAAAACGTGGCGAGCTGTCTCACAGACTAGTCAAGGAACAGCCTGACATAGTCATCCTCACAGAGTCATCCCTTACAGATATTGGCCAGACACCACAATCACCATCCCTAGATAGAGAGTGTGATGATGGAAAAGCACAACAGGTCAGGCAGCATCCGAGGAGAAGGAGAATCGACGTTTCGAGCCTAAGCCTTTCATCAGCCTGACCTGCTGCGTTTTCCAGCACCACACTCTCGACTCTGATCTCCAGCATCTGCAGTCTTCTCTTTCTCCTGAAATCTCTGGATATGTCCTGTCCCACCAGTAGGACAGACCAGGCAGAGGTGGTGGTACAGTGATGTACACACAGGAACCATTTGCCCTGGGAGTACTCAGCATTGACTTTGGACACCAGGAAGTCTCATGGCTCCTGCTGACTACCACGTACCGTGCTCCCACGGCTGATGAATCAGTGCTCCTCCATGTTGAATAACACTTGGAGGAAGCACTGAGGCAATGAAATGATGACAAGCCTACTCTGGGTATAGGATTTCAATGTCCTCTGCCAAGAGTAGCTCAGCTGCAGGATTACTGACTGAGCTGGTCGGGTCCTCAAGGACATAACTGCTGAACTAGAATTGCAGCAGGCGGTAACGGAACCAGCAAGATGGAAAAACATACCAGATCTTATCAGTATGAATCTACCTGCTGCAAATGTATCTGTCTATGACAGTATTGGTAAGAGCGACCATCCCACAGTCTTTGTGGAGACAAAGCCTCACCTTAAAGTTGAGAAAAACCTCCCTTGTGCTGAGTGGTACTATCACCGTGCTAAATGGGACAGATGTGGGATCCCAAACTGGATCTCTCTGAGGCACTGTGGGATAACAACAGCAACAGAACTGTACTCCAGCACAATCTGCAATCTCACGGGTTTGTAAATCCCGCACTCACCCATCACAATAGACAGGAAAGGACGGCATGCCATGAGCAGCACCAGGCATACCTAAAAATGAAGTGCCAACCTGGTGAAGCTACCAAACAGGACTATCTGCATTTCAAACAGCATCAGCAGCAAGCAACAGAGCTAAGAGATCCCACAATCAATGGGTCAGATCAGAGCTCTGCAGTTCTGCCACATCCAGTTGTGAATGGTGATGGACAATTAAACAACTCGTTGCAGGAAGCTCTACAGATATCCCCACCCTTACTGATGGAGGGGTTTCACACATCCATGCAAAAGATGAGATGACAGCATTTGCAGCAATTTTCAGCCAGATGCAAAGGGGATGAAACATCTCGGCCTTCTCCAGTGGTTCCTAACATCACAGATGTGAGCTTTAAGCCAGTTCAATTTAGTTTGAATAATGCCGAGAAATGGTTAAGTAGTGTAAAGGCTATGGGTCCTGCTAACATTCTGGCAATAATACTGATAGCTTGTGCTACAGAACTTGCCACCCACCAAACCACGTACCGCTCCAGCACTGGCATCTACTGACAATGTGGAACATTACTCAGGCATGTACAACACAAAAACACAGGGCAAATCCAATCCAGGAGATTTCCCTCTGTCAGTCCACATTCCATCAGCAGTAAAGTGATGGAAGATGTTATCAACAGGGCTATCAAGCAGCAGCTGCTCAGCAACAGCCAGCTGAGCGACACTCATTTTAGGCTCCACCAGCGACACTCAGCTCCCGATGTTACCGCCTGATTCACAACCTGACAGCCAGCTGAATCCCAGAGGCGACGTGAGTGTGACAGCCTAGTTCCACTCCAACACCACTATTTCGAGCTGATTCCACCCTCATCTCAGCTCATATACTCAAACTCTCATCCATTGTGTGTTATCTCCAGACTTAATTATCCAACACACTCCTGGCCAGCCTCCCAAATTCAACCTTCCTGTAATCTCAAGAAAAATTGCAAGCTCTATTGCCAACGTGCTCACTTCTCCCCAAACATGTTGATCCGTCAAAAGGCTCCTATTCATAAGCAACAACAATTTAGAAAACTCTTCATATAATTCCTGGCTGTGATCATCCCTAGCTCCCTTCACCACACATCCTTTGAGACCTCGACAACCATTTTCTTTGAGACTTCCAACGACTTGTTAATTCATTATTTCAACTGTGTGGCTGATTCTACAGTTGCCAAAGCAACATGATCTGGAATTTGCCGACGAAATCTCACAGGTCTGCTTCCCACCGTTAAGACATCCCTCAAAATCTGCTTTTTGGCAATTGTTTTGGACACCTGACCAAATATTTCTATATCTGGCCTGATAAGTAAAGTTCTCAATCGTATTTTTGTGAAATTATAAACATGATGATAAAACTACAAAGTTCTTGATTTGGACATTATCTTCAAATATTCACTGTTGCTGTAATGAATAATCTGTAATGTCTCTTACCCAACCACATTGTGGGAGCACCTTCACCACACAAACTGCAGCTGTACAATAAAGTCAAGCATCACCCTCTCCACAGGCAGCAGGGCTTTGGCATTCATCACTGGTATCTGTGGAAGGAGAAATACATATGATGTTTCAGGGAATGCAAAACGGGTTACAGGGAATGAAAATGGTGCAGAATTTGATAGTCAGAAATGAAAGGAAAACACACTTGCTTATTGGAAAAAGGAATTCTTGACTGTCAAAAATATTCAAGAAAAATGTAATGTAATGATAGAGCAGCACATGGTCAGGGGCTGGGCCACAGTGAAAAACTCATTTACAAAGTGTGTATAAAAGTAATAATACAGTATTAAACAGACCAAAAATACACCCATGGTTCGAGACTGAGGAAGCCAGATATTGACAAAGTGGTCCTGAGGGAGCCCAGAGGTGAATCAGAGCAGGATTGGCTGCTGTCATCACAATGACTCTCTGCGAGACAAAGGCTGCACATGCGCCTGGCTGCACCTGCCCCCTACAAAGATGGCGGCCGCGCACATGTCCAGTGAATCCTTGTCCCGAATAAAGATGGCGGCGCTCACTCAGGCTTGCAGCCGCTGAGGCAATTCCTCATTTACTGCAAACACAGGACTGGACGTTCAAACTTGAGTTTTCCGACATGCACAATTTGTTTGTAAAACCTCTCCGCTCACAGCAACAGAGTTTTTCTCCAGTTTCCCTGTTTATTTATTTCCTTACCGTATCCTTTCTCTCCATAACTTCACGAGCATTCATTTCAGCGACTCTGCGCCGCGCGCGAGGGTGAGCACATGGTTTAGTTTAGCTCCGCCCTTCATTCACTTTGATTGGATGGAGGACCGACCTCCAGTTCCGCCCACTGTCCTTTCATTGGTCCGGTGCTGATATCAATCACCCGGGGTCCCTTTGTTGGCTCGAGCAAGCGCAGGGTATCCTGCTTTTGCCAATATGTTGGGTCATGTTCCTGCGGATAAGAATGAGCTCTGCAGTAAATTTCCTTTATTCATGGAGGGAATTGCCTTCCTATTCATGACTGTATAGCTGTGACTGATTAAACAATGCCATCTGAATCAGTACATAAACACCCCATTTTCACATCATCTGAGATCTTTAGCACATTGTATCACGCTCTTCTTTGGAGACAAAAAAAAACATGAAATGGAGCCTCAAGGAATCGGAGCAGGAGTAGGCAATTCATCTCTTTCAGCTTGTTCCCCCATTCTGTCAGATCATGGCTGGGCCAACCCAGGCCTCAACACCTCTTTTATGCTTGATCCCCATAGCCCTCAACTGCTCAACATTTCAAAAATCTATCTGGCCTCTTTTAAAATAATTTGAGATAGAATCATAGATTCTCTACTGTGTGGAAACAGGCCCTTCAGCCCAACAAGCCAGAACAACCCACCGAAGAGTAATCCAAACATTCCCCTCCCACATTTAACTTTCACAAAAGTTTGAGTGAGAAAATTCTAGCCTTTCGCTGAGAGAAAAAAAATCTTTACCTTTTTTAAAAAATGAATGTTCCCTTATGTCATATCCCCTGGGTTGAGACTTCACTGGTGCTAGAAGATCTAGTCAACATCTACCCTGTCAAGCTCCTCAGAATCTTGTTTCCATAAGATCACCCCTGCTTATCTATTCTTGATAGGTCAACACTTCCGTCCTCGAAGCAGCTAAATTAATCTTTTTTGAATGGTCTCCAATGTTGGTTTACCCTTTATTAAATATGGGAGCCATCACTGTATACAGCACTGCAAGTGAGGACTCAGCAACAGCCAGTGTGGTTAACCAATCCTCAATCCATGCTAATACATTACCCCGATACCATGAGCTCCTCAATTGTGCAATTAACTTTTATGTAGCACCTTATCATTTGCATTTTTAAAATTCAAATACAGAACATCATCGGATTGCCCTGTATCAGTCCTGCTTGTTATCTCCTCAATGAACTGTCGCAAATTTGTCAAATATAGTTTCTCTTTCACAAAACCCAGTCTACCATGTTTCATGATAAGCTTTTTTAAATGTCCTGCAATTTCTTACTTTAATATTCGACTCTGTTGATTCTTTCAGTAGATTTGCTAAGTATGATTCCCCTCTCTTAAATCCATGAGGATTCTGTCCAATGCTGTCACTGTTCAGTCAGAAACTTGACTGTACTCCAATATAGTTAGTAAATGTATCTGTATTTATTTTTAAAAATTGATTACTTATAAATGCTGGACCCATGCACTATCAATTAATTAGTGACTCTGAATTTGGGTTATAATTTTTTTAAAATGTTAATTCATCTTTGTACTGTGTTATGCAGACAGCACCAAGTGATCACTCTTAATTGTGAGTGACTTTGAAAATAATATTTTTTAAAAATGACATCCCAAAATGCTGCCTAATTATTTTGCAAGGAGGGTTTTGCATTCAATAGTTTGCAGATAAAATTGAACAGATTTTTGCTGCAATTTGGCCAGACTGCAGGTTACACCAAAATGGCAATGCTGTCGTCAAATTCTTACTTGACACTGCCCAAGGCAATACTGACGGGACTTCACTTTGCCATTCTTGTTCACCAGCTTTATTTCCAAATTTTTCGTATAATAATTCTGGAGTTTGTAATTTTAGACAACTTCTCTTTTAGGTACATATGTAAATATCATACTGAAATGTTGCACTGAATGGTTCCAAATCTGAAATTAGTCTCTAATCTGATAGTAACATGCTCTGACCCTTCTACATATGTATTGGCATAAGTCTATGCCAGTTATTTTTCTGAAGCCTGTGATTCCTGATGAAGGGCTTATGCCCGAAACATCAACTCTCCTGCTTCTCAGATGCTGCCTGACTTGCTGTGCTTTTCCAGCATGACACTTTTCAACTCTGATGTCCAGCTTCTTTGGTCGTCACTTTCTCCTTTGAGTAGATTGATCAACAAAAATTATTCTTGGTTAAAGTGCAATAGGAATCAATTCATGAAATTCAGATATCTCACATTTACCTTCACGATGTGAAGGCTAAGACATTACTAAATTATTGTCAGTAAATTGAAACCATGCTGACAACTTATGCAGTATCAGTGCCTCACCTTTAGTGTTCCCAGATATCGCGCAGCTGCGGTATTTTGGTTTGCACTCAGCTATATGTTGTTCTCACTTGTTTCTTTGTGAAAGATTACAAAAATAACTTGGATGAATGAACTTATGATTTCTTTAACCAATGTTGGGAGAAAAAAAAGTCAGTATTTCAAGTGCTGATAAAGTAAAATAAACGGATAATCAGTAGAAAGGGTTTAAGATGGATATGGAACAAATGCTAGCAAATGGGACTAGATTAATTTTGGATATCTGGTCCGTATGGGCAAGTTGGACTGAAGGGTCTGATTTTGTGTTGTTCAACTGTGACTTCATTCTTTCAATTATTCAAGAATTTGAATACTTCAAGGAGGAAAAGGAAATTTATGCAGAGAATGCACTTTCAATGATGATTGAGGTATATCAAACTCACATTGTTTCATTACCTTTTCCTCTGGGTTCTTCACTGAACAAACTTGTTTTGTTATCTGAATAACTATGTATCATGTGATTTGTTTCACACAAAATATTTCGTTAGGATCTAGTGAACTATTAAGAGGTGTTTATTTTTATAATTTAGGCAGCTTGATTATTAAGCAAGAAAAGGTTAGTGTTTTACTCCTACTGAATCATTGCTCCATAAAAGATAACAAGTCTTTTTTATCTGTTCTGGCACTGAATATATGGAAGTCATTTCTGAAGGAAAAACTCCTCGTAGGTAATGTTCCCACATATGTGGAGTAATTGCTTCTGGTCACTCTTCAGGCTATAAAGGCTAGGAAAGAAATGAGTTGGCCAAAGTTAGCAACATCATTTGGATGGACGATGCTCATTGGGGAAAATTGCAGGATCTGTAGCAGGAACATGTTTCAGAATGTATGCAATAAACCTGAACAGTTTTTTTTCACAGAGCTTGGGACTCGACTGGAGCAGCAATGAAGCTCGTTTTGTTTTTTAAATTGCCAAATTATTGTTGCCAAACCAATGTCCTGTCCAGCTCCGTTACTCAATGCTCTGATCAATAAAGGAAAACATACTAAACAACTTCTTCACTATCCTATCAACTTTCAAGGAGCTCTGAACCTGCACTCCAAGGTCTCTTTGTTCAGCAAGAATCTCTAAGACCTTACAATTCAGTGTGTGAGTCTTGCTCTGATTTGCTTTTCTAAAATGCAACACCTCACATTTATCTAAAACCCTATCTGCCACTCCCAGCCCATTGACCAATCTGATCAATATCCCATTGTACTCCGAGATATCCTTCTTCACTGTCCACAATATCTCCAATTTTGGTGTCATCTTCAAACGTACTAACTGTACCGCCTCTCTTCACATCATAATTTTTTAAGTGAATGACGAGACATCTCCAGAATAAAAAGCATCCATTTCCCTGGGTTTAAATGTACTCTGTGTAAATCCTGCCCCATGACTCTCTATTAGGGAGAGCTGGACATATATCCCTCTGAACCTCGCCCCCTACAAAGCTGGCGGCCGCACGTGTCCAGTGAATCGTTGCCCCGAATAAAGATGGTGATGCTCACTTGGGCGGGATCGCTCGATGAGGCATTTTCCCGTTTGCTGCAAAAATGTAAGTTCCAAATTTGTGTTTTCCGATGTGCACTAAATGTATGCAAAACCTCTCAGCCCATACTAACACCATTTCCTTCCCGCTGCTTATTTCTTTCCCTACCGACAGCTCGCCAGCCACACATCTTGAATATGCGCGCCGACGGCGAGGATGATCACGTGGTATAGTCTAGTCCCTCCCTTCGTTTACTCTGATTGGTCGGAGGATCAGGTCTTCCAGCTCTGCCCCTGCCTTTCCATTGATCCGCCGCTGATATCAGTTGATTGGCGCATGTGCACTGCTTTGTGGCTTTTGCTGCTGTTCATAACTTATGAGGAGCAATGTTAAAAGTCACACAACCACCTGATGAAAAAGCAGCAAAGCTAGTGCTTCCAAATAAACCTGTTGGACTCAAGTGGTGTTCGCTGAATTTTAATTTTGTCCATCCTAATCCAACACCAGCATCTCCAAGTCACGAGTGAGGGAGGAATGCACTATATAAGAACAAAAAAAATAGGAAGAGGAGAAGGCCGTCCTGCCCTGCCATTCATCAAAATCATTTCATGGACGCAGAACCATTTACCCGCATTCTCACCGTATCCCTTAATTAATTATTTCTTTTTAAAAAAGAAATCTACCTTAGCTTATAAACGTTTATTGAACTAACATCAACTACTTCCCTGTGCAGTGAATTCCATAGAAGTTAAGAAGTTCCTTCTCAAATCAGTCCTCAATTTGCTGCCTCTAATCTTGAGGTGAGGCCCTGTTTTCCTCGCTTCATCTGCCTGTGGAAATATCCTTTCTACTTTTATTTTATCCATTCCATGCATTATTTTATATGTTTCCATTCTTCTAAATTACAATGAATATAATCCTGTGGGATATAGGTAAAACAGCGTTATTTCTGCAAGTATAATGGAGTACTAACTTTAGTGTATAATTGTGGGATATAGGTAAATAATTACTAACTTTATTGTATAATTGTGGTTAGATTAGATTACAGTGTGGAAACAGGCCCTTCGGCCCAACAACACCACCCAACAAGCGTTTACCACCCAGACCCGTACTCCTACATTTACCCCTTCACCTAACACTAGGGGCAATTTAGCATGGCCAATTCACCTAACCTGCACATTTTTGGCTTGTGGGAGGAAACCGGAGCACCTGGAGGAAACCCACGCAGACATGGGGAGAATGTCCAAAATCCACTCAGAGTCACCTGAGGCGGAAAATAAACCCGGGTCTCTGGCACTATGAGGCAGCCGTGCCACCCACTGTGCCACCGTGCCACCCAAATTGATACTAACTTTAGTGCATAACTATTCTAGCAAATAATTTCTTCCATCATGATAGTTTTAATAATTTACAGTCTCAGCAAAAGAGCTGAAGCACAAACTAGGCAAGAAAAGACACATTGTTAAAATGTATATTCAGGAATGGAATGTACCTATGAACAATGGAAGATGTTACAAGCAAACAGATAAAGTGAAAAGAACATCAAGATCCAAGTTTAGCAAAATCTCCCTTATGTCAACAGAGTAGAGGGTTGCCAACTTGGAGAAGGTGGGGGGGGGGGGGGAAGTAATAATGGCGGAGCGCAGCTGGGTAGTGGCAGAACGCAGTAAGGGAGATTGATAGGTATGAAGACCTATGAGGTAAACCGGGAGGACGGGAAATTAAAACTAAATTGTAAAGCAATCTCTGAATGTGTGTGCCCACAGGTCACCCCTTCTTGCAAGCAAGTTCCAATAAAATTCGCTGCTTCAGATTTTAACTAGGACTGAAATTTATTATACGGTGAGTTTTATTTCTCACAATCCCAATTTACTCAGTCTCTGTTCAGCCAAACCCCTCAACTCTGGAATCAACCTCTGCACGTCCCTAGTGCCAGTACATCCTTTCTCAAGTAAGGAGATGAAAACTACATGCAGTACTCCAGGTGTGGCCTCACCAGCACCCAATACAGCTGGCACATAACCTTTACTTTTAAACACAATCCCTTCAGCAATGAAGGACAAAATTCCATTTGCGTTCTGAATTGATTGTTGTACCTGGTGACCAACCCTCATGCAGAATGATACCCAGGTACCTCTGCATAGCAAATGGTGCAACTTTTTAAAATTCAAGTAATAATCTTTTTTGTAATGTTACTCCAACCAAACAGTATGACTTTACATTTATGAACATTGTATTCCATTTGCCAGACCATTGCACACTCACTCAATGTATCTTTTTTCTTCTGCAAAGTTTAACAGTCCTCCACACACTTTGTTCTGCTGCTCATATTAGTCTCATATGCAAACTTTGACACCCTACATGTCCCCAACTCCAAATCATCTGTTTCATTCATAAATATTTGCAGTTCCAACACTGATCCCAGAAGCACACTACTAGTCACTGATTGCCAGCCAGAATAGTACTCATTTATTCCCACACTTTGCTTCCTGTTAGTCAACCAATCTTCTATCCATGCTAATACTGTACCCATACCGCCATGCACCATTATGTTATGCAACAGCCTCTTGCACAGCACCTTGCTGAAGGCCTTTTGGAAATCCCGGTACTCCACATCCACTGGGTCCCCATTGTCTATCTTGTTGTAATGTCTTCACAGAATTCTGAAAGATTTGTCAAGCATGACTTGCCCTTCATGAACCCGTGCTGTGTGTGTCCAATGGAACAATTTCTACTGAGATTCCCTGCTATTTCTTCCTTGATAATAGACCCAAGCATCTTTCCCACTACAGAGAGTAAGCCAACTGGTGTATAATTCCCCATCTTTTGTCCACCTCCGTTTTAAACCAGTGGCGTCATTTTTACTGCTTTCCAATCTGCTGGGACTGCCACAGAGTCCAGTGAATATTAGAAAATTACTGCCAGTGCATTTGCTATTTCTCCTGGCATCTCCTTTACTACCCTGGGATGCATTCCATCAGGGTCAGGAGACTTTGCTATCATGAGGACAATTACATCGAATAGTCCAACACTAGCTGTTCCGTAATAATGATACTTTCCAAATCTAAACCTACCATTGTCTCTTTGTTAATTACTGGCAAGATATTAGTATCCTCCACTGTGATATCTCAAATAAATGCTCCTTCTCATTTTCCAAAGGATCAACATTTACTTTAGCCATTCTTTTCTCTCTCTCATATATATATATAAACTTTTGATCTCTGTCTTTATAGTCTGTGCTAGTTTATTTTTCTCATGTTCTATCTTGCTATTCTTGATAGCTCTTCTGTGGCTTTCTGTTGGCCTTCAAAGTTTTCCCAGTTCTAGTTTCATGCTGTTTTTGTCCACTTTGTATGCCTTCTCTTTCAATTTGATCATTTTCCTTAGATACCCATCGTAGAGTATCCCTTTTCCTACAGTCCTTCCTTTTCACTGGAATATACCTTTGCTGAGGACTTTGTAAAATGTCTTTGAAAATATTCCACTGCTCATGAACTGTCCCACTACAAAATCTTTGTTTCGGTCTACTTTATCCAGGTTCTCCCTCATTCTATTGTAGTTCCCCGTGTTCAAGTACAGGACCCAGGTATTAGATTTTACCTTCACACTTGCCATATGTATTCTAAATTCAACCATACAATGATCACTTCTTCCAAGAGGATCCCTAACTCTGAAGTCATTAATTATTCCTGTCTCATTGCACAGGGACCAGATCTTGGGTAGCTTGCTCCCTTGTCAGTTCCATTTCATATTGTTCAAGAAAACTACCATGGATGCACTTAATAAACTCCTCAAGGCTACCCTGAGCTGGTTCAACCAATCTACGTGTAGATTAAAATCACCCATGATAATAGCCATACCCTTTTCACAGGCATTAGTTATTTCTTTGTTTATTGCCCATCACAATGTGATGTTATTATTTGGTGGCCGACACACTACGCCTATCAGTGACCTTATTAGAATTTTGAATGCATCATTCCTGTTTCTCCTAATGTACAGCAATAACAACTACTTACATTGTATGGAATATTTCACAATGGCAGATCTCCTAAGATGCTTCATGGATGATCAAAACATTGATAAAGGAGAATGATTTTAAAACACATCTTAATAGTAGGATAGAGAAGGTTAGGGAGACTATTCTACAGACTCCTGCCCGTGACAGCTCCAATTGTGGCGTGATGCAGGTGGGGTGGGTTGGAAAGGGAACGTGCAAAGGGGAAATGGAGGAGCGCAGGCAGTGTTTAAGGTCTTAAGGACAGAGGAGGTTCCAGACTGAGTCTGTCTGTCATACAGAGTATGACTGCCTCATGAAATTTGAGGCACTGCAATGGGTTCATGCATGTCATGCTAGTCAAGGATAGTGCAACTGTGGCTGAGAGAACTTTTGATGAGGACTCGTCTACTGGGGTAGTGTGGGCTGAGGTTAGAAACAGGAGAGGAGAGGTCACACTGCTTGGAGTTTTTTTATGTGCCTCTGCAGAATTCCAGAGAGGTGGAAGAGAGGATTAGCAAAATTATTCTGGGTATGAGTGAAAGTAACAGGGTGGTCATTATAGGGGACTTTAATTTTCCCAACATTGACTGGAAATGCTATAACTCTGGTACGTTGGATGGATCAGTTTTTGTCCAATGTGTACAGGAGGGTTTCCTGACACAGTATGTCAAAGAGCCGACATGAGGGGAGGCCACATTGGATCTGGTGCTTGGTCATGAACCAGATAAGGTGTTTAATTTAGTTGTGGGAGAGCACTTTGGAGAGAGTGATCTTATTTAGTTTAGTTTAGCAATGGAAAGGAATAGGTACATACCACAAGGCAACAGTTGATGATGGGGCAAGGGCAATTATAATGCGATTAGGCAGGAATTAGGATGCAGAGAATGGGGTAGCAAAATGCAGGAGATGCAGACTATTGACATGTAGAGCTGGTTTAAGGAACAGATATTGCATGTTCTTGATAGCTATGTCCCTGTCAGGCAGAATGGAAGTGATATGGTAAGGGAACCATGGTTTACTACAGAAATTGCATCTCTTGTTAAGAAAAAGTAGAAGGCTTAATTGTTACTGAGTCAAGATAGTACAGATGAGGTAATGGAGAGTTACAGATCAGCTAGGAAGGATTTAGTGAGAGAGTTAAGAAGAGCAAAGAGAGGACACGAGCAGTCTTTAGCGAATAAATTAAAGGAGAACCCGAAAGCTTTCTATAGGTATGTGAGGAATAAGAGGATAGGGTAGGAATAGGGCCAATCAAAGACAGAAGTGGGAAGTCGAGGGTGGACCCTGTGGAGATCGGAGAGGTGCTAAATGAAAATTTTCCATTCGTTTTCACTCAGGAAAAGGAGAATATTGTAGAGGAGAAGAATGAGGTATAAGATATTGGACGAGAAAGGATCGAGGTTAGTTATGAACAGGTGTTATCAATTCTAGAAGGAGTGAAAGGAGACAAGTCTTCTGGGCTGGATGGGATTTATCCGAGAATTCTCTGGAAAGCTAGGGAGAAGATAGTAGAACCTATGGCTTTGATATGCATCGTCATTGTCTACAGGTTTGGTACCAGAGGACTGGAGGATTGCAAATGTTGTGCCCTTGATCAATAAAGGCAGTAGAGATGACCCAGATAATTATGAACCAGTGAGCCTTCCTTCTGTTGTAGGAAAGGTTTTGGAAAAGATTATTAAGAGATAAGATTTATAATCATCTGGCAAACACCAATTTAATTTCAGATAGCCAACATGGATTTGTCAAGAGCAGGTTGTGTCTCACAAACCTCACAGAGGTTTTTGAGAAGGTGAGCAAGCAAGTTGATGAGGGTAGGGCAGTTCACGTGGTATGCATGGACTTCAATTATGCCTCTGATAAGGTTCCACATTATAGGCTGTTGGAGAAAATGCTGAGACATGGAATTGAGGGTGATTTAGCAGTTTGAGTTAGAAACTGGCTTTCTGAAAGAAGACGAGTGGTGGTTGATAGAAAATATTCAGCCTGGAGACCGGTTATTAGTGGTGTGTCACAAGGATCTGTTTTGGGACCACTGCTGTTCGCCATTTTTATAAGTGACTTAGACACAGGCATAGGTGGATGGATTAATAAATTTGCAGATGACACTAAAGTCGGTAGAGAAGTGGACAGTGTCAAGAATGGTACACGTTGCATGGGGACTTGGATAAACTGCTGAATTGGGCTGAGAGGTGGTAAATGGAGTTCAATGCAGCTAAATCTGAGGTGATGCACTTTGGGAAGAATAGCAGGGAGGCTGAGTACTGGGTCCATGGAAAGATTCTTGGTAGTGTGGATGTGCAGAGGGATGCCTGAAAGTTGCCACCCAGATGGATAATACTGTTAAGGTGGCACACGGTGTGTTAGGTTTCATTCGCAGAGGGATTCAGTTGCCGAGCCGCAATATTATGGTGCAACTATACAAAACGCTGGTGAACCCATACTTGGAATATTGTGTGCAGTTCTGGTGCCCATATTTCAGGAAGGATGTGGAAACATTGGAAAAGGTACAGAGGAGATTTACTAGGATGTTGCATTGTCTGAAGAAAAGGTCTTATGAGAGACTTGAACCTGTTCTCATTGGCAAGAAGGCTAAGAGGGGATTTGATAGTGGCATACAAGATGATCAGAGACTTAGATAGGGTAGACAGTGAAAGTCTTTTTCCTAGGATGATGATATCAGTGTGTACGAGGGGGCATAACTACAAATTGTGTGGTGATAGATTTAAGATGTCAGAGGCAGGTTCTTTCCTCAGAGTGGTTAGGGTGTGGAATGCACCACCTGCTAATGTAGTTAACTCAGCCAAGTTAGGGAGATTTAAACAATCCTTTAGATAAGCACATGGGTGATTTTGGGATTGTGTAGGGGGATGAGCTGAGAATAGTTCACAGGTCAGCGCAAGGACCGAAGGGTCTGTTTCTATAGTGCTACAAGAGATTTCTCCTGTCTTAAACAGAGTAATGGATCTTGTATTGTGGGCTAATGAAATGTCACTGATCTCTACCAAACATGTACAATTTAGTCAAGGCAATATTAAGATGCTGTAACAGGGGGGAAACAGGTAACTCCATACAAAACCCTACTCCTTCTCATCTATTTTCACCTCCAAAACTGAGCGCCTTCCAGAAAAGCGCCGCTATATCCCACTACAACACTTTGCACTCCTTGTGCACAGCCAGATACCACGATTTGGGGCAAAGTCTGTATTGGGAACCACTGGGCCCCTGAAACCCTTGGTAAAGACTAAAATCATCTGAGCATTGAGAGCCCCATCACAATATATGCATTTCTATTGTTTTAACTCTGTTCCTGACTTCCCTTGTCGTTCCTAATGAACGTGTTCAAAGTCGTAATTACACACACACCTGCACAAGCTGTGATTTGAACCCAGGCCTCTCGGTCCAAGATTCCGGATATTTTAACCGCATCACAAGGCATCAACTCTAACTTCCCTTGTCCCTGAGTCACAGCCGGTTCTCCAACCAGAGTGAGTGAGGAGCGGGGCCAAAGCATTCTCGGGAGTGAACACTTCAGGATTGGTCAGAAAGCAAACCGTTTTGCACGAGTGATCATTCTCACTACGTAGTGGAGCATTAAATCTCTCATAAATCAATGTGAGATTTTATGAAATAGTTGAAATGTAGATCTGATAACGTACATATTTCCAAGCGATTTACACAACTCGAGTAAGAAACTTATTTTCAAACTCCCGGAACGATTGGTAATTTACATATCTGACCGGTATATTCACATCCTAGACATCGCTTTTACTAGTAATCGACAGAGCAATTGTTAATGTCTAGTATTTCACCCATGATTCTGTGCAGTTAATAATATTCTCTATAAACTCACCGATAACGTCAGACGCACACGCAGTTTGGTTTCTATGTAGCGCATGCGCAGTGTCACATTGGCAGGACACAGAGACAGACATGGAGCTGCTTTCTCCGGCAGCGGCTGCGATCGGCTTCAGAGAGCGGTGCTCAGAGCACGTGTGTGGGAGCCTCGCTCGGAGAAAGGAGCGGAGAGAATTTACAAAACCCGAATAAAGGTTAATAACACCGAAAAAAGCCCCTCCAGGCCCGGGTAAGGAGGTGGCGGTCTCTGATCAGGGAAGCGGCCCAGGGTCACGGCCGCCATTTGTTTGAGGGAAGAGGGAGCGCGGGCCTAAGCGCCGCCATTTTGAGAAGGTCAAGGTGCAGGAGGGCGGGGCTATCGGGGTCTGTAGAACAATCAGAGGAAAGGGAAGACCCATTGTTATTGATGAATTCCATGAACACAGCGTCAGTGGGCGGTCCCGCAGGAATCTCCTCTCTCAGTCCCTGCTGTGATGTTTCACCCCAATCACAACCAGCAGCTCTCCTCCTCTCTCAGCTCCCCTTCTGTCCTTCCTGCAGCATCTGTCCCCTGGGACATTGAGCTATCTCTGGATCAGTGGTGCTGGAAGAGCACAGCAGTTCAGACAGCATCCAACGAGCAGCGAAATCGACGTTTCGAGCAAAAACCTTAACTTTTACCACATTGAGCTGCCTGTCCTGTCCCTCCCTCAGCTGTTGTTCATTGAAAACTGTGATATCCCAGTGCCATCTTAGATTACTTCACTAAAGACAGGGATGCACCCGAAGGATTTCTCTTAATATCAGTAATTGTTTAATACTCACTTACGGGTTTTTAATTATATCTTTTTTGAAGCATTTAATCATTTGCCATGGTGGGATTTGAACCTGTGTCCAGAGAACATTTGCTGAGTTTCTGGATAAATTGCCTCACATAATGCCACTAGGCCATCACTTCACCTGCTCACAGGTTGCACATCCCAGTGCAACATGAATCAAAACCCTGTCTTTGTGCACAATTGTTTGATCCTGCACTCTGGTGATATCACTCAGTATGTCTCCATGTGGGGTCCCTCACTGTGTGGGTCTAATGGCTGCCTCTTGCAGCTACTCCAGATCCTGAGCCAACAGAATTCTCCACTCCAGAGAGATGAGGCAGTACAGGCCCGGAATGGAGACTGGGATTTTCCTAATCTCTGTGGGCTCAGTGCCATTCTACATTTGTAACCCTCACAAGTATCAGTCTAATTTCTCATTCTGCCTATTTGTGTGTCTTCTACAGGTCCTCAGAGAGTTCCTGACTCCATAGACTTGCCAACTGCTGGTTGGGAAGATGATTGGTCAGCCAGAGAGACAAAGGTCAGGGAGTTCGGGAGCCTTCAATAAATCCTGCTGCCAGGTAAGATCATTCACAGTGCAAAGAGCAGAGAACAATGAGAGGGCTCCAAACATCAGCTAACAGGACATAACATAGATATAGTGCTGGAGGAGGTGCACAGTACCGAAACACTCCAGGCTCAATCACCACCCCTACTTTAAGTTGTCTTGAACCGAGACAGCATCTGGAGTTCCCAGTTTTCAATCCAGGCATGTTCTGTCTTGGTGACCACCAGGACAACAGAGGGGAATGCAGGCCTTCAACGAGAGGGTGGTAATGCTGCCTGGGATCTTTCTGTTCCCTAATCCCTCTCCAACACATATCTATGGCTCGTCTTGTGGATCAGTGTCTTCAATCATTCTAACACCTATAACAGTTCCTATCTCTGCCATGTCCTCTCCTCTCAGCAATTTCTTGACATATTTGAAACGTTCAGTCCAGATCCCATCCACACCGCTGTAACTTGCGTCAGTTTCTACAACATGCCTTGTCTCGATAGTCCTCCTCCAACAACCGAAGACATTGGGTCTGTTTCTGTGCTGCATGATTCTTTGTTCGAGGTTTCCTAAACGGAATGAGTTGGCCCATTTCCCTTCAAACCTTCTCCTCTCCATGTACCTGCCCAAGTGTCTTTTCCATGTTGTAATTGTACTTATTTTTACCATTTCCTCTGGCAGTCCATTCCGTCTATGCACCATCCTCTGTGGAAAATGTTGCCCCTCAACTCCCTCTTTAAATCCTTGCTCTCTCACCTCACATTTATGCCTCTACCTTTGGACTCACCTACCCTTGGCAATTGTCCTTAATTAGGCCCTACATGGTTTCATAAACCTTTATAAGGTCAACCCTTGGCCAGGAGAAATATTGATGACAACGTTACAAACATTTCCAACTTATATACTTGATGCTCTGACCACTGATGACAAATTTGCCACATGCTGCTTTCCCCACCTTGTCCCACTGTGATTCCATTCCAAGTAACAAAGTAACTGCACCCCTTGGTCTCTCTCTGTTCGACAATACTGCCCAGGGCCCTACCATGAATTGTATTAGTCCTCCATGGTTTGTCTGAACTAAATCCAACACCTGAATTAAATTCCATCTTTCATTTCTTGGCCCACTGGTCCAGTTGATTAACATCCCCTTCGATAACTATATTCCCTGCCCACTTTTCCAGTAATCTTGGTATCAACAAACATACTAACAGGGACTCCTATTTTCACTCAAATTGTTTATGTAAATGGTGCACAACAGTAGTTCCAGCACCAATCCTTACAGCACACTGCTGGTCAGAGGCCTCCAGTCTGAACAACAACCCTCTTGTATCCAGTTGGCTAGCTCTCCCTGATCCCTTGTGATCTGCCTTTACTAACCAATGTATCATTCTACACCCTGACCAAGGTTTGCTGAAGCAAGAAACAATGTCTGTTGCTCTGCCTTGATCTATCTTCTTGGTCACATCTTGAACAAATGCAAGTCAAGTTTGTGAGACATGTTTTCCCACACACAAAGCCATGCTGGCTGTCCATAATCAATCCTTGTCTTTCCAAATGCATGTAAGTCCTACCTCTCAGAATGACCTCCAACAACTGACCCTCCCTGATGTCTGGCTCATCAGTCTGTAGTTCCATGGCTTTCTCTTGCAGCCTTTCTTAATTAATGACACAACATTATAATCATAGTCAGAGAGTCATACTGTACTGTTTGGTTAGAGCTAACCATACTCTAAAACTGATCTCGTCCCACCTGCCTGTTCCTGGATCATATCCCTTCAAACCTTTCCTATTCCTTTCATTATCCTAATGTCTTTTAAACATTGTAGTTTTCTGCACATTCACCCCTTCCTTGGGAAGTTCATTCCACACACAATCCACCCTCTGTGTAACATGTCTTTTTTTTAAGTGTCTCTCCTCTCACTCTTAAAAATGTAGCTTCTAGTCTTGAAACTCCCTGTCCAATGGAAAAGACAACTCCCACTAACTCTATCTATTCCCCTCATTATTTTATAAACTTCTATCAGGTAATTTGTCAACATTCAGGTTTCAATGAAAAAATACTAACCTATTCAGCCTTTCTTTATAACTGAAGCCTTCCTTACCCAGCCACATCTCAGTAAATCTCATCCGAATCCTCTGCAGCTTAATAATATCCTTCCTATAACTGGGCGACCAGAATTGGACACAGTATACCAGAAGAGGATTCACCAATGTCCTGTATCATCTCAATAATGTGACTTCCCAACTCCTATACCCAAAGGAGTGAGCAATAAAAGCAAGTGTGGCAAGCACCTTTTTAACCATCCTGTCTCTCCATGTTGCAAACTTCAAAGAATTATGTACCTGATCCCCGGGTCCCTCTGTTCTATAACACTACCGAAGGTCTTTTCATTAATTGTATAAGCCCTGCCCATGTTTGTTTCACCAAATACACTTCCTCGCATTACCCTGATTGAACTCCATCTACAGTTTTTCAGCTGTTCACACATTTCATCAGAATACCTTTGTAATCTCAGAAAACCTTCCTCACTGTTCATAATGTCACCTTCCAGTCTACCTGCCTATCACACATGGTACAAATATCTCTGCTAGGGGCCCTACAATTTCTTCACCAGCTTCCCACAATGTCCTGAGCTACATTTACTCAGGGTCTGGGGATTTATCTACCTTTGTGTTTTAAAACTTCCACCACCTCCTCTTCAATAACGTGGACTCATTTCAAGACATTGGGTCATAGAGATGCACAGCATGGAACAGATCCTTCGGACCAACTGCTGCATGACGTATCTAGTCACATTTGCCAGAACTTTGCCAATATCCCTCTAAACCCTTCCTACTCATACACCCATCCACATGCCTTTTAAATGTATTTCCATCAGCCTCCACTATTTCCTCTGGCAGCGTATTCCATACACTCTGCAGGAACTAATTGTCCTTTAGATCCATTTGAAATGTTCCCCTTGCACTTTAAAGCTATTCACTGTTGGTTTGGAATCCTCCAGCCTGGGGCAAATACCTTGTCTATTGACCCCATCGCTGACTATCATAATTTTAAACATCTTTTTCAGGTAACTCCTGAGCCTCCCATGTTCAAGTGAAAACAGCCCCAGCTTATTCAGGTTTTCCCTGAAGCGCAAACCCTCCAACCCTGGCAACATCCTTGTTCATTTTTTCTGAACCCTTTCATGTTCCATAACATCCTTCCTGTGGCATTGAGACCAGAATTGCACACAGTGTTCCAATAATAGTCACGACAAACACTGTTTAGTTCCCTGAGCGCCCCAGTCTTTATCCACAGTAAGTTCCAAAGTGAAATATTTGTTTTGGATCTTGTAGTTTCACACATCATTGGCTTCATTGATCATTAAGGATACTGGTTTTGTCCCGAGCTCTTCAATTGCTATTAATACACTTGCAGAATGGCTTTGGATTGTCCTTAACTTTCTCTGCCAAAGCTATCTCATGTCCCCTTTTTGCATTCCTGATTTCCATCCAAAGTGTATTTCTGCAGTCCTGATCCTCTGAAGGGATTTCCTTGAGTCAGCCAGTTATATCTGACATGTGCCCACTTATTTCTTGACCAGAGCCTCGAAACTCAGCCAGTGTTACCTAATTCTGTCAGCATTGAGCTGCACATTAACAGGAACATGCTGGCGCTGAATGCTCATTTTATCTCGCTTTTAAAATATTCCTACTTGCCAGACTTCCTGCAAATAGCCTCCCCACATCAACTTTAAAAATTCCTGTCTAATACTATCTTGCTCCATTGTATAACTTGAACTTGTGAACCAGGCCTGTCCTTTTCCATCGCTATTTTCAATCTAATACAATTGTAGTGACTTTCCAAAGTGCTCCCCCACTAACACCTCTGTCCCGTTCCCGACCTTGTTTCCCAAGGGGAGGTCAGGTTTAACCCCATTCTCCAGTTGGGCCATTTACATAATGACTGGGAGTTTCTGGAACAGACTTAACAAATTCCTTCCATCTAAATGCTTAACACAGGAACAATCCCAGTCCAGGTTTGGAAAGGTTAAAATCCCCTACTGTTACAACCGTCTTATTCTAACAGATATCTGAGATCTCCTGACATATTTGCTCCTTCATCTCCCATTGCCTATTGCTGTAGTACGACCGTAGCAAACTGATGACCAATTTTTATTTCTCAATTCCACTAATATCACTTAACTGGGTGATCCTGCATGAATAATCTCTCTAGGTACTGCTGTGATGTTTCCCCCAATCAAAACCACCAGCTCTCCTCCTGTTTTGCCTCCTCTCCTGTTCTATCTTTCCTGTAGCATCTGTCCCCTGGAACATTGAGCTGCCAGTCCTGTCCCTCCCTTAGCTGTGTTTCTGTAATATCTATGGTATCCCAGTCCCATGTTCCCTTCCATGCTCTGCGTTCATCTGCCTGATCTGTTCGGCCCTTTGTATTGAAATAAATGCAGTTTAATCCACCAGTTTTCCCTCATTGCCTGCTATGTTCTTGCCTGCCTTGTCTATTTATATTGCTCTCTTGAACATCTTTACCAGCCTCAAATTTCTTTCTGGCCTTACGGACTGTTTGGGGTCCCACAGCCCTGCCAGACGAGTTTAAATCCTCTCAAGCAGCTCCAGCAACTCTCCCCACCAGGATATGGGTCCCCCTCCTGCTCCCAGTTCAGGTGTCTTCCCCACCCTGTCTACTTGTGCTGACACCTTCAGACATCCAGGGACTTGTCCACCAAGTGTTCCTCAGTACTCCAGGAGGGCCGACCATTCATGATGTATATCGTTCGCTTATGAGACTTCCCACAGTGCATTACCTCACAGTGATCAGAAGTAAACTCCATCTGCCATTACTCTGCTCAGATTATCATCTGATCGATATCAGACGACAGCCTGAGACCATGCTCCTACTGTGGGCAACACCCTCACCTTTCATATCATCTGCAAATCTACTGATGACACCTTCTGTTTTCACATGCGAGATATTAATGTACATAATAACTCGCAATGGGTTCTGTACAGATCCCTGTGGTACACCCTCTGGGCAAAGGCTTCCAATCGTGAAAACCACAATCTCCAACAATTATGGAGCCAATTTACCAACTTGGCTTGGATGCCATGGGGTCTTCCCTTTTGGACCAGCCTTTCACATGGGACCTTGTCAAATACCTTAATAAACCCCATGTAAATCACATCATCTGCACTGCCCTCATCAATATCAGAGGAAAATCCTCCACCAAATCCATACAGACAATTCCTAATGTATTCCTGTCCTTTGGAATGTTGATTCATTGTGTCCCTCAGAATTGAGGGACCTCAGGTACTTCAAGAATTATTTACGTGAACTTGAAGGTCTCTCTGCTCTAAAACACTAACCGTGGCCGAACATTAATTATCTCAGCTCTACCCTTGTTTGTTTTACCAACTGCACTACCTCGCATTTATTCAGATTGAATTCCATCTACAGATTTTCAGCCCATTCACCCATTTCATCAAGGTCCCTTTGTAACATTAGAAAACCCCCTTCACTGTCCACTAAACCACCCTCCAGCCTTCCAGCCCATCACACATGACTGTCAATTGTACAAATACCCTTGCTAGTAGCTCCTCGATTTCTTCCCTAGCATCCCACAATGTCCTGTGATACACTTAATCAGGTCCTGGGGCTTTCCATACCGTTGTGTTTTAAAACCACAAGCACCACCTCTTCTATAACATGCGCTCATTTCAAGCCATAGAGATGTACAAGGGAAACAGACCCTTCGGTCTAATTCATCCATGCTGACTAGAGATTTAAATACATTCTTCCTATTTACCAGCATTTGGCCCATGTACCTCTAAACCCTTACTCATATACCCAACCAGATACAATTACAACATTTAAAAGGTATCAGTCTCCGTTACTTTCTCTCTCAGCTCATTCCATACACACATCACCATGTGCATGTCCCTTCGGTCCCTTTTCAAAACTTTCCCCTCTAACCTTAAACCTATACCCTCTAATTTTGGACTTCCCAAACCCTGGGAAAAGACATTGAATGTTTACCCAATCCATGCCCCTCATGTTTATATAAACCTCTTTAAGGTCTCTGATGCTCCAGGGAAAATAGCCCTAGCTTATTCAGCAACAACCCTGGCAACATCTTGTAAATCTTTTCTGAGCCCTTTCAAGTTTCACAACATCCTTCCTATGGCAGGGAGACTGGAATTGCAGCGAACTCCAAACGTACTCTAACGGATTACTCCTGTTCCCTGAGTTCCCCAGTCTTTGTCCACAGTAAGTTCTGGAGTGAAAAATTTGTTTAGGGTCTTAGCCATATCTGCTAATGAAAGCCAACACACCATATTCCTTTTTAACTCCCTCTCAAATTGGTTTGTAACTTCAGGGACACCGGATCCCGCTGTTTGTATACACTGCTGAGAGTCCTGCCTTTACCCATGTAAGGTTTTTCTGCAGAATTCTCCAATCTGAAAACATCCCAATTTTTGTAACTTCCCACAGTCCCTACAACACTCATAAACTGTGAAACCTCCTCAAGTCCCTATATTCCTAATGCCTGCAAAATCCTCCAGTCCCGATATCCCTCCTTAACTCTTGTAAATGTCACCGGCCTCCACTGCCCTTATGGGGAACATTGCAGAGGAGGGAAGAGTTTCAGAGACTGGGCCATTTTACTGAGGTAGGAAGGGCTGCAGAACCTGGAGGATGGTATTAATGGAGGAAGGGACGTGGATCCTGCAGGAGGTTAGAGGGACCGGGATTCATAGAACCTGCAGGATGGGACCAAGAATGGGATGTGGAACATGAAGGATGTTATGATTTGAACCACAGATCATTTTTGATTGAACCATTCAGCCGTTCTTAGAGTCAAAGAGATGTACAGCATGGAAACAGACCCTTCGGTCCAACCCGTCCATGCTGACCAGATATCCCAACCCAATCTAGTCCCACCTACCAGCATCTGGTCCATATTCTTGCAAACCCTTCCTATTCATTTACCCATCCAGATGTCTTTGTATCAGCCTCCACCACTTCCTCTGACAGCTCATTCTATACACATACCACCCTCTGCATGAAAAAACTGCCCCTTAAGTCTCTTATATCTTATATCCCCTCTAACCATAAACCTATGCCCTCCAATTCTGGACTCCCACAGCTGAAGGTAAAGACTATGTCTCTTTAGTCTCTCCATGCCTCTCGTGATTTTATAATCCTCTGTAAAGTCGTCCCTAATAATTTTATAAACCTCTATAAGGTCACCCCTCAGCCTTCCATGCTCCAGGGAAAACAGTCCCAGTCTATTCAACCTCTCTCTGTAGCTCAAACCCTCCAACCCTGGCAGCATCCTTGTGAATCTTTTCTGAATCCTTTCAAGTTTCACAACATCCTTCCGATGGGGAGGTGACCAGAATTGCACACAATATTCCAAAAGTAACCTAACCAATGTCCAACAACATGACTTGCCAACTCCTGTCCTCAATACTCTGACCAATAAAAGAAAGCATACCAAATGCCTCCTTCGCCATCCTACCTACCTGCGACTCTGCTTTCAAGGAGCAATGAACCTGCACTCCAATATCTCTATGTTCAGCAACACTCTGTCAGACCTTACCACTAAGTGTATAAGTCCAGCAAAGATTTGCTTTCGCAAAATGCAGCACCTCGCATTTATCTGAATTAAACTCCATCTGCCACTTCACAGCCCATTGGAAGTACCCTCTTTCGCTGGCCAATACACCTCCAATTTGTTGTCATCTGCAAACTTACTAACTGTACCTCTTATGCTCACATCCAAATCATTTCTCTAAACAATACAAAATATTGGACCCAGCACCGATCCTTGTGGCACTCCACTGGTCACAGGCCTCCAGTTTGAAAACCAACCCTTCCCCACCACTCTTTGTCTTCTACCTTTCAGCCAGTTCTGCACCAATTGGCTAGTTCTCTCTGTATTCCGTGAGATCTAACCTTGCGAACCAGTCTCCAATGGGAAACTTTGTTGAACGCCTTACTGAAATCCATATAGATCACACCCACTGCTCTGCCCTCATCAATCCTCTATGTTAATTCTTCAAAAAACTCAATCAAGTTTATGAGACATGATTTCCCACTCTCAAAGCAATGTTGACTATCCCTAATCAGTCCTTGCATTTCCTTGACCCTGACTCATGCATGTACATCCTGTCCCTCACGATTCCCTCCAACAACGTGCCCACCGACATCAGGCTCACCAGTCTATAGTTCGCTGCCTTCTCTTTACTGCCTTCCTTAAATAGTAGCAACATGATAGCCAACCTCCAGTCTTCTGGCTCTGATGTCCTGTTTCTAGAGATCTTTACCAGAATGGCTGTGCACAGCTTCAGGTTCCCAGGCTGGGAGGTGTGAGTTCAGATGTGAATCTATTTGCCCATTCTCTCTGTGTGCCTGAGATTGACCTGGTGGCGCTCTGGTAGAAAGCACTCTCAATATATCCGGTAACATCCAGATCTACAGGACTGACCACAGCTCACCTCATCAAAGTCTTCGTTTAGAATGTTCTTTATTTTAATATTTTTAAATGGCAGTTTTGTGAGATGCAGGGATTGAGGAGTTGTCATTTTTGAAAGAATGAAACTTTTATCATTGACCCTGACCCATGCAACGGGGATTCGTGGATTCTGTTATTCGCTGCAGACTATCACTCAGAGGATTGTATGACCAGGGAATCTGAGTGCAGATAGTCTTTGCTTGGTAGAGTGTCAGTTTCCCAGTTGATGTCAGCTCGGGCACAGTGTTTCTGGACAATGTGTAACTGTGTAAATACCTAACCGACTGGTTCAGGGGTGAGTGCACTGGGCCCTGAGCACCAGGAACTGGGAAACCTCATGCTGTTGTATGTGGCAAAAGTGAGAATTGCAGATGCTGCAGATCAGAGTCTTGATTAGAGTGATGCTGGAAACGCACAGCAGGTCAGGCAGCATCTGAGGAGCGGGAAAATCGATGTTTTACCCAATGTCGATGTTCCGGCTCCTCGGATGCTTCCTGATCTGCCATGCTTTACCAGCACCACTCTAATCTAGACTCTATTTGTATGTGGGGCTTGGCACCAGACTGGGTGAGAGCAGCTCCCTGAGTAAATGAACAAACCTGGGACTTAATGATGCTGTATATGGAAGTAGGGTTGTCAGGACTGAAGCTGGGAACAGAGATAGAGAGAACCGCAGGGTATTACCGAGATCTGGAGGCTCGTGGTCTCTGGTGGAAGTTCCACGTAGAGGGATGTTTTGTGGAACTGCAGGACCTTGGAGAGATAGGCAGATTTGAAGAGAAGGGGCTGAAAGGGTTTACAGATACATGGAGAAATGTAGTGACTGGAGCATACAGAGATGGTGAGGGCTGTAGGAGATGCAATAATTTGCAAGGACTGTAGAAGCTGGAGGGGTTCTCACAGACATGGAGAGTAGTAGGAGTGTGAGGAGTTTACAGAGGTAGGAGGTTGGAGCATTCTCAGTAATTAGTAGTTTGGAGCACTGTCCAGGCTGGGTGAGGTTTCAGAATGATGGAGGGAGAGAGCAAAAGGAAGCAGTTGCAGAAAATCAGGGAACATAAACATGTCACTTCAGTGCTGTGTCACTGAGGGTCACCGGGAGGACAGATGTCCTCATTAAAATGTACAGATCCTCAGGGGAATGGACAGGGTAGATGCTGAAAGGATTGAGACAAACAATCAGACTCTGTTTGACAAAGGTGGGGAAGGGGAAGTTGTCTTTTTCTTCCAATGGTCCAAACTTACTTCAGGTTTGTTCCCACACAGCTCAAAGGAAAGCAATGTGATAACATTGGTCATTTAGAATTGCAGGAGATACAAGACTAAGGCCAGGTTGGAAGGGCTGGAGGGTATGAGAGAGAAGGGAGATGTTCAACAGCTGGAAGGGTTTCCAGGGAGTGGACACTGTCAGGACTGGAGAACATGACACGCTCACTCATGAGCGGGAGATAACGATATGGCACAAGGTCAAACACAGCAGTAGGAACCCAAGCTCCATACCTGTCATTTACTCGGAGCTGCTCTCACCAGCAATCCTCCCGAACTGTGTAACCCCCAAAAGACCTTACAATTCTATCTCGATCACTAACTGCCTGCAGTGATTTGAAACAATTAGTCAAGAGAATCATAGAGATGTACAGCATGGAAACAGATCCTTCGGTCCAACTTGTCCATGCCAATCCAGTTGCATCAATCAGCACCTGGCCCATCTCCCTCTAAACCCCTCCTATTCATATACCCATCCAGATGCCTTTCAACTGTTGCAATTGTACCAGCCTCCTCCACTTCCTCTGGCAGTTCATTCCAAATGCGTATCACCCTCTGTGTGAAATATTTGCTCCTTAGCTCTCTTTTATATCTTTCCCTTCTCAACCTAAACCTATGCCCTATAGTTCTGGACTCACCAACCCCAGGGAAAAGACTTTGTCTACTTATCCTATCCATGCCCCTCATAATTTTCTAAACCTCAGTAAGGTCTCCCCTCAGCTTCCGACGCTCCAGGGAATACAACCCCAGCCTGTTTAGACTCTCCCTATAGCTCAAATCCTCCAACCCTGTCAACAGCTTTGTAAATCATTTCTGAACCCTTCAAGTTTCACAATATCTTTCCGATAGGAAGGAGACCAGAATTGCACACGGTTTTCCAAACGTGGCCTAACCAATGTCCTGTACAGCCGCAACACGACCTCTGAACTCTTGTACTCAATACTCTGACCAATAAAGGAATGCATACCAAGTGCCTTCTTTGCTATCCTATCTACCTGTGACTCTACTTTCAAGGACCTCTGTGCTTCATTTGAAAAATTGGAGAGACATTTGGAGGTCTTGTGGGTAAAGCTAGTTCAGTCTAAGCTGTTAGGCAGAGCCAGTGAGGTATTTGCAGCGCTGTCTCATGAGTCGTTAAGAGATTATGCACATGTCAAACAGGCTATTGTAAGTGCTTATGGATTCGTACCAGAAGCGTAACGACAGCGGTTCAGAAACATAAAGAAAGAACCAGGACAGACTTATGTGGAGTTCTATACAATTAAACATAGTAATCTTTCTGCAACATCTCCAGTCTCCATGCGTCCCTCTGTCATGGTGAGCTGCTCCAATCCCCATAACCTTTCCTTCCTGTGTACACCATCAATTTGATACAACCCTTCTAATTTCTGTCGTGACCTGCGGACCCGTTTTTGTGAATTCTGCCGACCACTAATACTCTCCCTATCTGTGTAAATGCCCCCAGCCACTACAATTCCCTGTACTGTGCAGCCCCCACCAGACCCGAAAGCCATCACTATCTGTGACAACTCTTTCAGGTCTATATCATCCACCTTGCTGAAACCCGCTCTCAACATTTCAACCCCCATTATTTCCTAATGTTGTTGAGTCTCTAAAACCATCCCTATCAGTTTAATCTACTCCACTGCATACAACACTCCCAGTCTGTGTAATCTCTTAAATTCCTTCAGTTCCCATATACCTATGTATAGGTGTGACTGCTTTGTGGCCATTGTATCCTCGTTTATATCTGCAAAAGGCTCTGCTCACTGTTGCACATCCTATGCTCATAAGTGAATATGGTCTCTCACAAGCCTCTCTATGACTCTCTCCTCTAGTCTCTACAAGCTTCCCTATCCCTGTAGTGTCTTGCAGCATGCACACCACTCACTCTCTCTGACATACCTTCCAGTGCATAAAATCATCTCTTCTAACTTTATCCAGTCTACAACTTCCTCCCTATCCGTGCAAAATTCTCCAGTCTATATCATCTTCCGTGTGCTTGCAACATGTTCCAGTCCATACCATCCTCCCTTTCCCTGTAATATTCTCCAGTCCATACCATCCTCCCTATCACTGTGATATTCTCATATAACGATCCACAGCCCTACACACATCCCTACCTCTGAAGTCTAATCAAAGACGCTTTATTTCTCTACCTTCCTCCAAACAATAAAATATTTTCTGCTGCTAAAATTCACTAGCAACTGTAACTATGTTTAACCCTGCAACATTGTTGCGTCCCCAAACATCTCTCCCACTGTGTGACCTCTATCCATTCATCCAAGGCCCTCTCTCGGTGACACGCGCCATGCATTTGCAACAAGGCAGATGGAATGACAGCATTAACTGAAGAGAACAGATATGATCGAACTGTTATTGTGAGGGGTGGCTGCACAATGACCATGACAGCAATGTGATTATTGAGGGGTTGTAGGGATTTAGGCAGGATCAGCAAAAAAAAACAAACAAGGTCCCGTTTTGTTGTGAAGAAAGGATGCAGTCAGTGCATTAGTGAGACAGCCAATTTAATCAGGAAATCAAAATATAGAGTCATTTTGAGTGGACAGCTTCCAAATAGCAAGGGGGATCTCTAAGATCAAATCACAATCCATGCTCGTTGGTAAGTTGCATACAATATTTTCTTGGTGATAGTAGACAGAGGCATGTGGAATGGTCAATTTCTGATTGGACATCTGTGGCCAATGGTGTTTCACAAGGATCAGTGCTGCGATGTCTGTGTATAATTTATACCTGTGATTCAGATGAGAAGGTCAGCAGTTTGATTAGTGTTTCACAGAATACATTTGGAAAGGCATGTAATGATTAGGGATAGTTAGGGGAATTGTGGATAGTGAGGAGGAGTGTTAAAAGTTGCAGCAGTGTGTAGGTCAGCTGGGACGCTGTGCAGAGAAATGGCCAATCAAATTTCATCGGGACAAGTGTGAAGTGATACATTTATGAAGTCAAATGGAAGAGAGAAGTACACCAATTGACTAATTGGAAACATTGATAAACAGATGACCTTGGATGTAAATCTATAGCTCCCTGAAAATAACAACACAGGAGGATGTGGTGGTAAAGGAGGAGTATGGTATGGTTACCTTCATTGGTCACAGTATTGAGTACAGAGGTTTGCATGTCATGTTGTGACTGAATGAAACTTCATTCAGCCATGTTTGGAATGTTGTGTGTCGTTCTCATCGCCACACGACAGGAAGGATGTGGAGGCTTTGGGGAGGGTGTAACAGAGGGTTGGCAGCATGTTGCCTGGATGAGAATGTGTTTACTGTAAGGAGGTTGGACGCAGTTGGATTGTTTTGTGAGAATATCTGAGGGGTGACCTGGTACAGGTATATAGCGTTAGGAGAGGTGTGAATAGTGTGGATAGTTGGAATCCTTCTTCCAATGTAGAAATATCAAATACTAGGGCGCCTCGGTTTAAAGTGAGAGTGAGAAGTTTTAAGTGAGATGAACGAGGCCAGTTTTCTTTACCGAGAGGGTGGAAGCTGCTCAGGAGGTGGGAGAGGTGGCAATGAGAGCAAAGTTATGAAGTGGCATTTAGACAGAAACATGAACAGGCAGAGAATAGAGGGATATCACCCATGTGCAGGCAGATGGGATTAGTTTAGAATAGCATCATGGTCAGCACAGCCATGGTGGGCCGAAGGGCCTATTACTCTGCTGTACTGTTCTATTTTCTAACTTAACGGCATCTACCCTGTCAAAGCCCCTCAGAATCCTGGATGTTTCATTCAATTTCTCTCCCATTCTTCAAAACCCCAATGGGTTCAAGGTCAATCTACTCCACCTCTGATCATTGGAAAATCCCGCCATCTCCAGGATCAGCCGAGTGAACCTTCCCTGGCCTGCCTCTAATACAAGAATATCTTTCCTTAGGGCACACATACTGTTCATTATAATCTAGGTGTGGTCTGAATTGTACCTTGCATCAGTTTAGCAAGACCTCCCTATTTTGAGACATTCCCTTTGTAATATCTGCCAGCATTTGATTTGCCTTCTCTATTTTCTGCTGATCCGTAAGCTACCTTTTTCAGATTGATCCACAAGAACTCCCTCAACCCTTTCTGCTGAGAATCTGAAATCAAATAGTGTTAGCCTGACAGTAAGTCGGGAATGTGCTGGAATGTGTTATAAAGGAGATGACAATAAATGAGAACTGGATGCTTAGAAACAATGGGAGGCACATGATTTTATAAAAGGGAATATTTTAAATCTGTTGGATTCTATATTTTGATGTGACCATAAATGGCAGAATAGATAAGGGTAGGGGAGGCTAGTTGCGGTAGAGGGATATTTGACATTTCAGAAGCATTTTCAACAAGGGCAAAAAATTAGCTCGGGAGAGAATAGGGCCCCTGAAAGGTCAATGAGGCTGTCTGTGTGGAATCACTGTTGATGGGTGAGATACTGAACAAATATTTTGGATTAGGATTTACTGTGGAGAAAGACAAGGAAGCTCGGGAACTTGGGAAAATACATAGTGATGTCTTGAAAAGAATGCACATTGTAGAACAGGAGGTGCTGGATGTCTTAAAATGCAAAAAGTTAGATAAAACCTTGGGACATGATCAGAAGTAACCCAGCACCTTGTGAGAAGGGAGGGAGGAAATTGCAGGGCCCCTCTCAGAGATATTTATATCATCGACAGCTATTACAGACCAGTGAGACTGACGGCAGGGGTGGTAAGTTGTTGGAGGAGATTCTGAGAGAAATGATCATCGTGCATTTGAAAGGCAAGGACAGATTAATGACAGTCAGCATGGCTTTGTGCACGGGAAATCATGTCCCAAACCTGACTGTAGAGGTAGACAAGTGAGAGATCAAAGCAGAGCAGGACATGATGTCTCCATGGACCTTAGCAAGGCCTTTGACAAAGTTCTGCATGACAGACTGGTTAGTAAGTTTAGATCACCCACAACCAGGGAGTGCTCACCAACTGGATACAAAACAGGATTGACGGTAGGAGACAGAGCGTTTTCACAGAGGGTTGCTGCTCAGACTGCAGGCCTGTGACCAACGGTGTGCCATGGGGTTCGGTGCTGGGTCACTGTTGTGCATCATTTATATAAACAGTTTGGATGATAATACAGGAGCCTTGGTTAGCAAGTTTGTAAGTGAGACTGAATTGGTGATAAAGGGGACAGTGAAGAGGGTTATCGAAGAGTACAATGGGATCAACAGTACAGCTGGGCCAGTGAGGTTAGGAAGAACAGGTGGAGAAATGCAAGATGTTGTATTGTGGTAAAGCAGACCAGGCTGGACTTGTACAGTTAATGTTCGGGCCCTTGGTCGTGTTGTCAATCAGTGACCCAGGGACGCAGGTACACAGGCCTTTGAAAGTGGTGTCACAGGTAGACAAGCTGGTGAAGCAGGCGTTTGGGATGGTTACCCTTCATTGGACAGAGCATTGAGACTAGGAGTTGGAATGTCATGGTGTATCTGTACAGGACATTAGTGAGGCAGCCATATAAACATTGTAGATTATCTGGAAAAAATCAACTTGTTCACGTTTGTCCTTTTGGGAGGGGCATCTGGCATTCTCACCTGGTCTGGCTCACATGTGACTCCAGTCCCACAGCAATATGGCTGACTCTGACCTGCCTCTAGTAATTAGCAGCGGGGTAATGTGTGCTGGTCCATCCGGTGACATCCTCAGGCCGCGAATGAATCAATGAGAATACGTATCTCCATCCCTACTTCTGCAAACAGCTCTAGCTGCAGCAAATCGTACTGGCTTTGTAACATTTTTCAGGCCTTTGCCCCTTCTGTAACACTCTCACCACCTCCAGCAAGTCATTCTCCCTGTTCCTATCATCTGACAATGTTTCCTCTTCCTACTGCACTCCTCCTGCTAGGAGAATCCGTAGCGATCTCTGTAACAAATGCGTCCACATTTCTAAACGCTGGCTTCTTCAGAATTGATCGTTTTTTTTTTCATTTCTTAATCAAATCTGTTAAGTCCTGGGCCAAGACCGTCCGAAGTGTGGAAGGAGCATTGGGAAGGTGTTGAGCACCTCGAGACTTGCTGTGGGGAAAATGGGAATCCAGCAGAAAACAGCACAAGGAGAGCGCTGCCACACCAACGCCCCACCCACCCTCTTCCCATGTCCACCTTCTGCCCCAAGTGTAACAGAGTCTGTGGAAGGCCACATCGGTCTGTACAGCCAACTCCGGACTCCTCCCCCACACCCCACCCCCCAACTGAGAATGGGAGAGATTCAGCCTCATCTGTGAGCCACCGCTAAAGGGATGATGAGATAGGAAGGTTGAATTCCTTCACAATTACCCCAGTGCCTTTGTTACAAATTCAAACAGTTCCCTGTTAATACAGCATCTAATAATGTGATATCACTCAGTATCCCCCCATGTGGTATCCCTCGCTGTGACGGTCTATTTGCTGCCTCTGTCAGCATTTCTCCCTTTTACAGATGGTCTGAGATCCTGAGTCAACAGAATTGTCCACTCCAGAGAGACGCAGCAGCACAGACAAGGAATGGAGACTGGGATTTTTGAGATCTCTGCTGGACTCAGTGCCACTCTGCATGAGTTATCCTCATTACATCAGTCTAGTTCCCCATTCTGTCTATTTCTGTCTCATGCAGGTAATCAGGATGTTCCTAACTCCTGTCTCATCCATCACCTCATTGAAGCTGGTTGGTCAGCCAGAGAGAGATGGAGAGGGAGATCTGGAGCCTTCAGTAAATCCTGCAGCTGGTAAGATCACTCACAGTAAACAGCACAGGTTGGGGGTAGTAGACTTCTATATTCAGACCTAGAAGACAGGTCATAGACACAGAGCTGGGCAAGGAACAGCAACATTCTAGGCTTCAATCCCACCATCTTGTGAGGGTCCTGCTTTCACCTCTGCTGTACTGGTCCTCAATGCGACAGCACAGGGGATAGCAGGCATCAATCCTGGCCCATGCCGTGTTAGTGATCTCTGTAATATCCTCCAGTCCCGATAATCCTTCCTCTGTCTGGAATCTCCACACCATTCTCTCTGTCTCTGTCAGGTTCTCCAGTCCCTAACATCCTAATTCCTAAACTTCTGCAGTAGATACTAAATTCCTTCATCCCTGTAAACCCTGACTGTCCTGTCTATCCTTGTAAGCTTCTCCCTCCATGTCAATGTATTTAACCTCTCCATCGGTCCCCACCTATGTAATCTTCTCCAGCTCCTACAACCCTTCCTTAGCTGTGAAAAAATTGTAATCTCCTTGTCCTTCTCCAATTCTTTGATCTTTATCTTGTTAAATTTCACCCTCATTCCCGACACCATACCCCTCGCAACCACAGGAACCTCCTTCAGTTTGTACAACCCTCCCCATTTGTGTAACTGTCTCCAACCCAGTAACCTGGCATTCCCCATTGCCTTCCGATCTATGTAGCCTCCAGAGCCTAGAAGCCACCTTATATTTATAAACGTCTTCAGTCACGACAACCTTCCATATCTCTGTTAGTATATACAATACTCTCCTAGAAGAAACAGTCCCCTGTCTGTGCCTCTCAGTCTGCCTACCTCTTCCTTTCTCCATCCCTATCCCTATCTCCAGAATCTAATCCAGCTCCCTCTATCTCTGTAAATTCCTCCAATCCCCAAACCCCTTTTTCCCAATTCTTGACCAGATGTAACTCTGTTTATCTCTAACATCCTTAAGTCCCTGTAAGCCTCCCTGTCTCTGTAACCTCTACCAATCTGTTCAACCCCCCACTACTGAGGAATGACTCCCTGCATTCGCCATAAGGCAGATGGAATGACAGTGAACAGATATGATGGAACTGTCATTCCGGAGATTTAGCTGCAGAATGACCATCGCTGGGAAGTGAATACTGAAGGGTTGTTGGGATAGAGTCATAGAGTCAGAGAGATGTACAGCATGGAAACCGGCCCTTCGATCCAACCCATCCATGCTGAGCAGATATCCCAAACTAATCTCGCCCCAATAGGCAGACTAGGTAAAAAGCCAACAAGTTGTGAAGGAAGGATGAGGTTAATGCATTAATGAGACAGTCATGTGGATCTGAATAACAAAAGTGGAGCTGAGAATAAGCAAGCAGCAGCAACGTTAGCAGGAATTCTATTGTAGGCACCAACCAGTGATGGGAATGTCAATATGGTTACAGTCAGGACACTGAATGTACTTGTAGCAAGGGCTGTACAGTAACTGTGTGTGACAGTGGTCTCCATGCCGACTGATACAGCAGTGAGTATCAGTGCTGTAACGGATAGAATCCTGGATTGTATGTGAAGTGGTTTTCTATAACATCATATCATATTTGTAGATCAAGTGCTGTGTACTAATAAATATCCAATAATCTCATTGTAAAGGAGTTTTGTGAGCAGAAACCCATAATATTATGCAGGACGTATTGAGTTTGTGCTCAGACCAGGAGGGGAATGAGGCCATTTGGCCCATTGAGTATACTGTGCCCTTCAGTCAGATCATGGCTGATCTGATACTGTTCAATTCTACTTTCCTGCCTTTTCCACAAAACCCTTGTTTCCCTGATTCATTAACATCTGCAGGAGGTTACAGAACAGTCGGAGAGATAGACAGAAATGGCAAATTGGGTTTAGTCTGGACAAGTGTGAGATGATGTCAAATTCAGGAATAAAGTTCGCATACTGAGGGATATTGATATACAGAAGGATCTTGGTGCAATTCAGTAACTCCCTGAAAATGGCAACAGAAGTGTTTCAGATGGGAAACAAAGCAAATGGCCTTCATCAGTCACAACGTTGGGTAAAGTGGTTTGCATCTGATGCTGTAATTGTATAAAACGTTTGGCCACATTTGGAGAACTGTGTGCAGTTCTCATCTCCACACAATAGAGAGGATGGGGAGGCTTTGGAGAGGGTGCAAAATGGGTTTATCAGCACGTTGCCTATGTTTGGGTTTTTAAGTGTGTGTTAGGTGTTAAGAGGAAATTAAACAAAGTTGAATTGCTTTGTGAGGGTATCAGAGGCTGACAGGTGTCCAGGTACAGGGATATAACATTAGGACAGGGATAGATAATGGAGATAGTCAGCATCTCTTTTCCAATGTGAAAGTTTCAAATACTAAAGTGTAGAGGTTTAAGGTGAGAAAGAGAAAATTTAAACGAGATGTGTGAGGCAAGTTTTTTTTTGCAGAGAGTGGAAGTTGCCAAGCGAGGTCATAGAAAGAGAAACGTGAGTAAAGTTTTGAAGTGGGATTTCAACAGAAACATGAACGGGAAGAGAATAGAGGGATATGGACCATGTGCAGGCAGATTGTATGCGTTAGAATAGCATCATGGAAAGCATAGACGTGGTGGGCCGATGGGCCTGTTGCTGTGCTGTGCTGTTCAGTTTTCTAACTTCCCAGCATCTGCCCGATCAGAGCCCCTCAGAATGGATGGTTCATTCCATTTCTCTCTCATTATCTAAACTTCAATGGGTTCAACCTCAACCTACTCCGCCTCTTCTCATTGGAAAATCCCTCCATTCCCAGGATCAGCCGAGTGAACCTTCTCTGACCTGCCTCCAATGTGACAATATCTTTCCTTCAGGCACTCACACTGTTCATAATATTGAACCTTGCATCGTTTTAGCAAGACCTCCCTTTTTTAGACTCCATTCCCTCTGTAATAAATGCCAGCATTTGATTTGCCTTCTCTATTCCCTGCTGACCCTGTAAGCTCCCTTTTTCAGATTGATACACAAGAACTCCCACAACCCTTTCTGCTGTCAGTCTGAAACCAAATAGAGTTACCCTGTCAGTAAGTCGGGACCATACTGACATTGTTAGAAAGGATATGTCAATATACAATAACTGGCCACTTAGAAACACATTTGATAAAAGAGAATTTGTTTCTGAGCCTGTTGGATTTAATTTGTTGGTGTGAATATAAATGGCAGAATTGTAAGGGTGTGAGAGGGGATATCATGTATTTGAATTATGAGAAGCCTTTGTGCAAGTTTCAGTCAGGGCTAAAGAGTAACTTAGTAGAGAATAGGGTCCCTTAAAGATCAATAAGGTCACCCATGTGTGGAACCAGAGGAGATGGGTGAGATATTAGACAAAATAGCCTTGTCAGTATTTACTGTGGAGAAAGACATGGAAGCTCGGGAACTTGGGGAAATAAATAGCGATATCTTGGAAAGAATCCTCACCAGAGAAGAGAAAGTGCTGGAATCTTAAAACAAATAAAGGTAGATCAATCCTCAGTAGCTCATTGGGTCGATACTAGAATATTGTGGGAAGCTAGGGAAGAGATTGCAGTGTCCTTAACAGAGATATTTATATTATCAACAGACACAGTGAGGTGTTGGAAGACTGGAGGGCTGCTAATGCTGTTCCATCACTTAAGGGCTGCAGGGAAAAGCCAGGAAATTACAGCCCTGTGAGCCCAGTGATGGGGAAGTTGTTGGAGGAGATTCTGAGAGAAAGGAGCTCCTTACATTTACAAAGGCAAAGGCTGATTTGAGATGGTCAGCATGGCTTTGTGAGTGGAAAACCACGTTTCCCAAACTGGATTGACTCTTCGAGGAGGTGGCCAAGAGATAGATAAAGGCAGAGCAGTCAACGTTGTCCACATGAACTTTAGCATCTAGTCAAGAGGAAGAAAGAAGCTTACTGAAGGTTGAGGAAGCAAGGATCAGACAGGGCTCCAGAGAGTTACATTGGATGGCACGGTGTCTCAGTGGTTAGCACTGCGACTTCACAGCACCACGGACTCCATTTCGATTACAGCCTCAGGCGACTGTCTGTGGGGAGTTTGCACAGTCTCTCCGTGGGTTTCCTCCAGGTGCTCCGGTTTCCCCCCCACAGCCCAAAGATGTGCAGATTAGGTGACTCAGCCATGCTAAATTACCCATAGTGTCCACGGATGGGTAGGTTTGGCGCATTAGTCAGGGCAAATGGAGAGTAACAGGGTGGGGGAGTGGGGCTGGGTTGGATACTGTTTGGAGGGTTGATATGGAGTTATTGGGTCCAATGGCCCGTTTCCACACTGTAGGGATTCTCTGAAGGTACCAGGAAGGACCCGAGGAATGGACTTAGGGCAACTAGAAGGCGGCATGAAAAAGTTTTGTTGGGAAGGATTAAGGAAAACTGTGAGGCATTCTCCACTTATGTGAGGAACAAGAGGATGGTCAGAGTGAGGATAAGGCCACTCTGGGATAGTGGAAGGAACTTGTGTCTGGAGTCAAAGGAGATAGGGGAGGTCCTTAATGAATACTATGCCTCAGTATTCACTGCTGAGAAGGGTCTTGTCGTTTGTGAGGACAGTGTGAAACAGGCTGATGTACGTGAACAGGTGGATGTTAAGGAGGAGGATGTGCTGAGAATTCTGTAAAAGATAAGGATCGATAAGTCGCTGAACCAGACTGGATGTGTCCAAAGTTACTGCACGAAGCGAGGGAATGGATTGCTGCGCACCTGGTGATGACCTTTGCACCCTCACTGTCCACTGGAGTCGGACCAGATGATTGGAGGCAGGAAAATATTATTCCCTTGTTCAGGAAAGGGAATAGGGATAATCCTCGGAATTGCACACCTGTCCGTTTTATGTCTGTGGTGTGCAGATTATTGGAGAGGACTCTGGGAGACAGGATTTATTATTTCTTGGAAAACCATAGTTTGATTAGAGATAGTCAGCATGGCTTTGTAAGGGGCAGGTCATGCCTTCTAAATCTTATTGAATCTTTTGAGAATGTGTCAAAACACCTTTATGGCTCATTCAGAAAGTACGGAGACATAGGATACAGGGAAACCTGTCTGTCTGGATACAGGAATACTGGCCCACAGAAGACAGAGGGTGATGATAGATAGAAACGATTCATCCTGGAGCTCAGTGACCAGTGGTTTTCTAGGGAGAGGTGACAGAACCTTTGCTCTTTGTGAGTTAATGAATGACTTGGATGTGTGAGTGGAAGAGTGGGTTAGTAAGTTTCCCAATGACACGAAGGTTGGTGGAGTGGCTGACAGTGTGGAGGGCTGTTGTAGGCTGCAACAGGACATTGACAGGATGCAGAGCTGGGCTGAGAAACGGCAGATAAAGTTCAATCTGGAAAAGTGTGAAATCATTCATTTTGAAAATTGAATTTGAATGCAGAATACAGGGTTGAAGGCAGGATCTTTGGCAGTGTGGAGGAACAGAGGGATTTTGAGTTCCAAGTCCATAGATCCCTCAAAGTTGCCACTCATGCTGATAGGCTTGTTAAGAAGGAATATATTGTGTGGGATTTCATTAGTTTGGGGATTGAGTTTTAAAGCGGCGAGGTTATGCTGCAGCTCTATACAGCCCTGGTTAGACCCCACTTGGAATATTGTGTTCAGATCTGGTCCCTTCATTACAGGAAGAATGTGGAAACTTGAGAGAGGGTAAAGAGGAGATATACCAGGATGCTGCCTGTCCTGGAGAGCATGTCTTATAAAGAAAGGTTGAGGGAGCTAAGGCTTTTCTCATTGGAGTGAAGAGGGGTGAGGGGTGACTTGGCAGAGGTGAACAAGGTGATGACAGTCATAGATAGAGTGAATATAGAGATTTTTTTTACCCTCATATAAATAGCTATGACAAGGAGGTATAATTTTCGGGTGATTAGCGGATGGTTAAGGGGAGATTTCAGAGGTAGGATCGTTACATACGGAGTGGTGGATGAGTAGAATGTACTGCCAGAGGTGGGCAGTAGAATTAGATGCATTAGGGACATTTAATATACCTCTGGGTAGGCACATAGATGATAATAAAATTAATGATATGGAAGTTAGAGTCAGAGAGGTGTACAGCATGGAAACAGACACTTCGGTCCAACCTGTCCATGCCGATCAGATATCCCAACCTAGTCTCGTCTCACCTGCCAGCACCCGGCCCATATCCCTCCAAGCCTTCCTATTCATGTACCCATCCAAATATTTCTTAAATGTTGCAATTGTACCAGCCTCCACCACTTCCTCTGGCAGCTCATTCCATACACGTACCACCCTCTGCGTGAACAAGTTGCCCCTGAGGTCTCTTTTATATATTTCCCCTCTCACCCTAAACCTATGCCCTCTAGTTCTGGGCTCCCCGATCCCAGGGAAAAGACTGTGCCTATTTACCCTAACCATGCCCCTCATAATTTTGTAAACATTCTATAAGGTCACCACTCAGCCTCCGACCCTCCAAGGTAAACACCTCCAGCCTGTTCAGCCTCTCCCTACAGCTCAAATCCTCCAACTCTGGCAACATCCTTGTAAGTCTTTTCTGAACCCTTTCAAGTTTCCCAATATCTTTCCGATACTAAGGAGACCAAAATTGCACGCAGTATTCCAACAGTGGCCTAACCAATGTCCTGTACAGTCACAACATGACCTCCCAACTCCTGTACTCAATACTCTGACCAATATACGGAAGCATGCCAAACACCTTCTTCACTATCCTATCTACCTGCGACTCCACTTTCAAGGTGCTATGGACCTCCACCCCAAGGTCTCTTGGTTCAGCAACACTCCCTGGCACCTTACCATTAAGTGTATAAGTCCTGCCATGATTTGATTTCCCAAATGCAGCACCTCGCATTTGTCTGAATTAAACTCTATCTGCCATTTTTTAAAATATCTTCCGGTCGGATAAAAGATTGGCATATCATCATGGCCGAAGTGTCTTGTTCTGTACTGTTCTGTGTCCTACGTGTCGTATGGTAAACTGGGTAATAAGCTCAGATCAGTTTAAAAGGTTATCGCATTCCTGAGGAGCAAGTCAACTGGACAGATAATTGGACTTGATGGTAGGATACCGAGGGTGATGGGGGACATGTTGTTTTTCTGACTGGAGGCATGTGACTAGCGGTGTAGTGGGTCCCCTGCTGTTTGTCATTTGGGTAAATGGTTTGGATGGGAACATTGTTAAATAAGTTAAGTCAGTTTTTTTGGGTGACATTGGTTGTAAAGTGGACAGTGAAGAAGGTTATCTGTGCTACAACAGGAAAAACAGTACTGCTGGGATAGTGGGCTGAAGAACAGCAGATGGAGTTTACTTAGATAAATGTGAAATGTTCCATTTGGTGAAACAAACCAGGGTGGGACTTGTACAGTTAATGTTCGGGCCCTGGGTAGTGTTATCAGTCAGTGACCTAGGTACACAGTTCTTTGAATGTGGTGTCACAGGTAGACAGGCTGGTGAAGCAGGCGTTTGGGATGGTTTCCTTCATTGGGCAGAGCATTAAGAGTAGGAGTTGGGACGTCGTGTTGTATCTGTACAAGACATTGGTCAGGCCACTATAAAAGCGTTGTTGATCAGGAGGAAGAACTCATCTGGTTCACTGACCTCCTTTTGTGTAGAACATCTGACATTCTATCCTGGCCTGACTAAAATGTGGCTCCAGACCCATTGCAATATGGCTAACTCTGAGCTGTCCTCTGGGTAATTAGCAGTGACTTCCACCTCCCATGAATGTATAAATAAAAATACATATGCCCCTCCCTACCTCTGCAAACCCCTCCAGCTGCAGCAATCCGTTCTGGCTTTGTAACACCGTTCAGACCCTGACCACTCTCTGTAACTCTCTCACCACCTCCAGCAACTTCACCTCTCCCTGTGCCTATTGTGTCATTAAACCCTGACACTCATTCCCCTTCCCACTGCCCTCCCCCTGCTAGCAGACCCTTTGCAATCCCTTTAACACTTACTCCTAAAACACTATCTCACTTCAGGATTTTTATTACTTTGTGGTGATTGTCTAAGCCTCATAATCTAATATGGTATATTTTGTCCTGAGTGAGGGACCGGTGGGAATTTCTTGCTGAGTTTTTGTCTGTTTCAAGGGAATGACCTTTTGTTGAGTGATTTACACTGCTCCTTCAAATGTTTTCAATTGTTCATTTACAGACACTTGTTTCAGTTTGTTTTGCCTCTTTACCTTGGTCAGTTCTCATCTTAAACCCAAGTAATTGGCTGTTTTTGTTTCTAGTTGTAGCTTGTCCTTTCTGTGATTCACTTTAAAACTTTATATTTCTTTAAACTGCACTTTATCACAATTTCCCTGAGGATCTCTCCAGGTGACATTCCTCATTCACTAAGTTTTAACACACAACGGTCGCTCTGTGATAGTTATGTCCCCAACCAGTTGCACAATTTGTTATTCAAAAATACCGGAAAAAAATCTCTGAACTCCTCTTCTAGTATCACTGTTGTCAGTGTGACTGTCCCAGAATATGTGAATATTGAAGTTTCCCAGAATTATCACAATGTGTTTGTTAAAAAATTCCAATGAGTTCCTGTGTAATGCAGTGATGAGCAAGGGAATGCTGTTCGGTGGCTAAAACTGTTCTGCTGCTTGTGTCCTTAGCAAGTAGTAGCCAGAATTTACATTCAGACTGACTCTACTTCATGATTTGAGGCCAAATGCTTTCTCTGTGATGCCTTTGTTACCCATTATTGTTTGCGTTACCCATTTTGCCTGAGTTTCCGCAAGGTTGTGATCCACTGAATATTCCTGCCAACCTTTTGTTCACCCTGTAACCACATCTCTCTGGTTTCTAAATTTCTTTTATCTTTTTGTCAAAAGTCAGTCTACCTTATTGAAGAGACATTATCCATTCCAAAAAAAAACATAATTTACTCTTTCCCGCAATTTCCTGTCACAAACCGATTCCCTGAGGTACAATTTTAGTTAAACTCTGTCCCATCCTGTTCCTTTCTGCTTGTCTTCAGCCACATTCCCATGCTGCTCCCATACTTCACCTTTTCTCTTTGGATTTGGAAAGCTGCTTTCACCTGAACCCTGTCCCTGCATCCTCTCTGTCAGTTTAAAGCCCCATCCATAAACCTACTGTCATGATTGGCCAGGACACTGGTCCCAGCACAGTTCCAGGGGGACCATCCTAATGGATTATTTATTAAATCAGGTATGGGATGTGGGTGTCTCTGGCTGACCAGCCTTTCTTGCCCAGCCCGAGCTGCCTTCGAGCTGAATGACTTGCTCGGCCATTTCAGAGGGTGATTGACAGGCAAACACTTTGCTGTGGGGATGTCATGCAGACCACGTGAGGATGGGCAGATGTCCTCATCTAAAGGACGAGTGTTTGGGTATTTTTGTACATCAGCAATGGTTTCATATTTATTTATGGATTGTTAATTACTATTTTTAAAATTAGTGATTTCAAATTCCACCATTTCTGATGGCGGGATTCAAACCCACTTCCCCTGAACATTAGCTGAGGTTTTGGATACATGCTCTAGCAATAATACCACTCGGCCATCACTTCGCCTGCTCACAGGTTGCTCATCCCTGAGCACTGATACCAGGGCAACGTGAAGTTAAACCCATTCTTCCAACATGACTGTGTGATCCTGAAGCCTTCCAGCACTCTGGTGATATCACTCAGTCTCCCTCCATGTGGTATCCCTCACTGTGTGGGTCTAATTGCTGCCTCTGTCAGTGCCTCCCGCTCTTGCAGTTACTCCAGATCCTGTACCAACAGAATTCTCCACTCCAGAGACTCGCAACAGCACAGGCCAGGAATGGAGTGGGATTTTCCAGATCTCTGTGGGGCTCATTTCCATTCTCCATGTATAACCCTCACTGCATTAGTCTAATTTTCCATTCTGTCGATTTCCCTGTATCCTGTAGGTACTCAGGAAGTTCCTGACTCAATACACTTCCCAATTGCTGGTTGTCTTGACCAACACCTCATTGAAGATGGTTGGTCAGCCAGAGAGACAAAGGGCAGGGAGATGTGGAGCCTTCAATAAATCCTGCACTGAGGTAAGATCACTCGGAGTGCACAGAGCAGAGAGCAGTGTGAGGTCTCCTAACATCGCTAACAAGACATGACATAGATACAGTGCTGGAGGGGGAGCACAGCACAGTCATACCCCTGGCTCAATCACCAAGTCTACTTTAACTTACATTGCACTGACATAGCATTGGGAGTTCATAGTTATCAATCCAGGCCTGTGCTGTCTTAGTGAGCATCAGGACAACAGAGGGGAAAGCAGGCCTCCCATGAGCGGGTGGGAATGCTGCCTGGGATCTTTTGTTCTGTGTTCAGACTCCAACACTGTACTTAGTCTCACCACTCTGCAACACTGTAACTATGACATGGTTGTGCACCAGTGTCTTCAGTAAGTTTTAACTCCTATAACAGTTCCTGTCCCTGTAACCCCCTCCCTTACCGATAGTCCCTCCACATATTTGAATGATACTGCATTCCGGACTACCATCCCCATCGCAGTAAATTGCTTCAGTGTTTACAACGTGCTTTATTTCGGTGCTGTAATCCTCTTCAGCCAAATACCGAGTGATACCGCACGGAAACAGAACCTGTGGTCCAGCTCCTCAATGCTGCCCATGTTCCTATACTGAATGAGTCTCATTTGCCTGCGTTTGCCCCTTAGCTCTTCAAACCTTCTCCTCTCCATGTTCCTGCCCAAATGTGTTTTCCATGTTGTCATTGTTCTTGTTTCTCCCATGAGCCACTGGCAGTCTGTTCTATCTGTGCACCATCCTCTGTGTATAATTTGCCCCTCAGCTCCCTCTTTAAATCTTTGCTCTCTCACCTCCTGTTTGGACTCCCTTACCTTTGGCTATTCACCATTCTAAAGCCCAACCCTTGTGGCACTCCACTGGTCACAGGCCTCCAGTCTAATAAGCAACCCTCCACCACCACACTCTTCTACCTTGGAGCCAGTTCTGTATCCAAATCGCTAGTTCTCCCTGTATTCCGTGAGATCAAACCTTGATCATCAGTGTCCTATGGGGAAACTTGTTGCACGCCTTACTGAAGTCCTTATAGATCACATCTACAGCTCAGCCCTCATCAATCCTCTTTGTTACTTCTTCAAAAAACTCAATCAAGTTTGTAAGACATGATCTCCCACGCACAAAGCCATGTTTACTATCCCTGATCAGTCCTTGCCTTTCCAAATACATGTACATCCTGTCCCTCAGGATTCCCTCCAGCAACTTGCCCACCGCCGAGGTCAGGCTCACTGGTCTATAATTCCCTGGCTTGTTTTTACCGCCCTTCTTAAACAGTGGCACCACGTTTGCCAACCTCCAGTCTTCTGCCACCTCACCTGTGGCTATCGATGATACAAATATCTCAGCAAGAGGCCCAGCAATCACTTCTCTAGCTTCCCACAGAGTTTGAGGGTACACCTGATCAGGTCATGATATTTAATCATTTTTATGCATTTCAAGACATCCAACACTTGCTCGTCTGTAATATGGACATTTTGCAAAGTGTCACTATCTATTTCCCGACAATCTATATCTTCCATGTCTTTTTCCACAGTAAAAGCTGATGCAAAATACCCGTTTAGTATCTCTGTCTTTTAAACGTTGTAATTGTACCCACATCCACCCCTTCCTCAGCAGGTTCATTCCACAATCAAACCACCCTCTGTATAACAATTTGCCCCCATGTCTTTTTTTTTGAACATCGCTCTCTTCTAACCTTAAAAATGTGGTCCCTCCTCTTGAGAGTCCCCCATCCTGTGGAAAAGACAACTACAATTAAATCAATCTATATACCTTATTTTTTAAAATAAACTTTTATAACCTCACGTCTCAACCTCCAGGCTCCAGTGAAAATAGACTCAGCCTATCCAGCCGTTTTGCAGAACTCAAGCCTTCCATACCCAGCAATACCCTGGTAAATCTCTTCTGAATCCCCTGCAGCTTAATAATATCCTCCCTATAACTGGGCGACCAGAACTGGACACAGTATTGCAGAACAGGCCTCGCCAATGTCTGTGCAATCTCAACATAACGTCCCAAATCCTACACTCAATGGACTGAGCAATAGTCAGGCATGCAAAGCACTGCCTTATCCATCCTGTGATGCAAACTTCAAGAATTATGTACCTGAACCCGGAGGTCCCTCTGCTCTAAAACACTAACTGAGGCCCGAACAGTAATTGTATAAGCTCTGCAATTGTTTGTTTTACCAAGTGCACGACCTCGCATTTATTCAGATTGAATTCCATCTACAGGTTTTCAGCTCATTCACCCATATCATCAAGATCCCTTTGCAATCTCAGCAAACCTCCTTCACTGTCCGCTATGCCACCCTCCAGCCTTCCAGCCCATCACACATGGCTGTCAATGGTACAAATACCTTTGCTCGGGGCTCCACAGTTCCTTCCCCAACATCCCACAATGTCCTGTGATACACTTAATCAGGTCCTGGGGCTTTCCATACCTTTGTGTTTTAAAACGTCCAGCACCGCCTCTTCTATAACATGCCCTCTTTTCAAGCCATAGAGATGTACAAGGGAAACAGACCCTTCAGTTCAACTCACCCATGCTGACCAGAAGATCTAAATAAGTCCATCCCATTTACCAGCATTTGGCCCATGTACCTCTAAACCCTTATTATTCACATACCCATCCATCCCTTAAATGTTGTCATAGTTTCAGTATGTGTTACTTTCTCTCTCAGCTCATGCCATACACACATCACCGTGTGCATAAAAACGCTGACCCTTCAGTTCCTTTTAAACCTTTCCCCCTTTAACCTTAAACATATGCCCTGTAGTTTTGGACTCCCCAACCCCTGGTAAAAGACCTTGAATGCTTACCCAATCCATACCCCTCATGGATAAACCTCTGTCAGGTCACCCCTCAGTCTCTGATGCTCCAGTGAAAATAGCCCGAGCTTATTCAGCAACAACCCGGCAACATCTTGTCAATCTTTTCTGAACACTTTCAAGCTTCACAACCTCCTTCCTACAGCGGGATACTGGAATTGCAGCAAACTCCAAATATGGTCTAACGTATTACTCTTGTTCCCTGAGTTCCCCAGTCTTTGTCAACAGTAAGTTCTGGAGTCACAAAATGTGTTTAAAATCTTAGCCATATCCTGCGGTTCCACACATCAATGATCTCATTGATCCTTAAGGAACACTGTTTTGTCTTGAGTTACACTTTTACTCAATATAGTTATACAATCACTTTTGCATTCTCCCTATCCTTTCCTGCCGAGACTATTTCATGTACCCTTTCTGCATTCCTGATTTCCACCCAAAGTGTATCCCTACAGCCCCTTGATCCTCATGCATTCCCTTGATCCAGCTGCCCTTTTTCCTTGTCCAGTAGACAGCCAGTGTTTCCGATGGCTGTCAGCATTGAGCTGCACACAAACAGGAACATACTGGTGGTGATCGCTCAATTTATCTCACTTTTAAAATATTCTCAGTTCCCAGACTTCCCTTTTCCTGCAAATAGACTCCCTGATCACCTTTTGAAAGTTCCTGTCTAATAGTGTCAAGATTGGTCTGGTCCCATTTCATAACTTGAACTTGTGGACCAGACCTGTTCTTTTCCATCTCTATTCTTAAGCTAAAAGAATTGTGGTCATTTTGGCAAAATGCATTCCCACTCACACCTCAGTCCCTTTCCCGACCTTGTTTCCCAAGGGAAGGTCAGGCTTTGCCCCATTCTCTTTTCAGACCATTTACATATTGATTGGGAATTTCTTGAACATAATTACCAAATTGCTCCCTTGCAAATGCTGAACACTGGCAGTCCCAGTCTAGGTTTGGAAAGTTGAAAAACCCCAACCATAACAGCCCTATTATTCTGATTGATATTTGAGATCTCCTGATATATTTGTTCCTCCGTCTGCCACTGATTATTCGGGGTTAGTAGGACAATCGTATCAAAGTGATGACCCATTCTTATTTCTCAGTTGCACTAACATAACTTCAGTGGGCAATCCCACAGGAATATCCTCTCTAAATCTTGCTGTGATGATTTATGCAATCAAAACCCACCACCACACATCCTCTCTTGCCTACCCTTTGATGCTTCCTGTAGCATCTCCACCTTGAACCAATGTGCTGACAGCCCTGCCCCTCACTCGGCTTTGTTTCTGTAATAACTGTAATGTCCCAGTCCCATGTTCCAATCCATGCCCTGAGTTTATCTTGCTTAGCTGTCAGGCCCGTTGTATTGAAATAATTGCAGGTTAATCATTAGTTTCTCCCCATTTCCTGCTATATTCTTGCTTGCCTTGTCTGCTGAAATTGTTCTCATTAACTTGTGCATCAGCCTCAATCTTCTTTCTGGCCTTAGGACTGTTTAAGATGCAACACCCTACCAGACTGTTTTATATCCTCTCAAGCAGCTCCTACAATACGCCTCACCAGGATGTGGATCCCCCTCCTGCTCCCAGTTCAGATGTCTTCCCCACCCTGTCAACATGTGCTGACAACTTCACACATTCAGAGACTGGTCCACCAAGGTCCCTTGTTCCTCAGTACTCCAGGTGGACCTACCATTCATGATGTATATCCTTCACTTATGAGACTTCCCACAGTGCATTACCTCACAGTGATCAGAAGTAAACTACATCTGCCATTACTCTGCTCAGTTTATCATCTGATCGATATCAGCCACACCGACCCGCCGAAGCGCAACCCACCCATACCCCTACATTTACCCCTTTTACCTAACACTACGGGCAATTTAGCATGGCCAATTCACCTGACCCGCACATCTTTGTGACTGTTGGAGGAAACCGGAGCACCCTGAGTCGGGAATTGAACCCGGGTCTCAGGTGCTGTGAGGCAGCAGTGCTAACCGCTCTGCCACCGTGCCGCCCACAAGTTATGCTTTCACATCCAAGTTATTAGTGTACATAATAACCAGCAATGGTTCCTGCACAGATCCCTGTGGTACACCCACTGGTGAAAGAATTTCAAACACGAAGAAGTGTATCCGCTAATTTTGTATCTAATTTGCGAACTTGCCTTGTGGCTCTTTACATTTGGACCAGCCTTCCATGAGGGATTTTGTCAACCGTCTTATTCAAGTCCATGTAAACCACATCATCTGCACTGTCCTCATCAATATTTTTAGACACCATTTCAAAAAAACTGAACTGAATTCCTCAGACAGTATCATCCTCTACCACATCCGTGATGACGCTGCCGAGGTGATCTTTGCCTTTGCAAGTGTCGATTCATCCTCACAATTGTTCCCAATAATCCCCCCCCCCCCCCCCCCCCCCCCCCCCCCCCCGCCCCGCCGCTGTCAGACTATCTGCTCTGTAATTATCTGGCCAATCCCTGCTGCCCTTCTTGAACAAAGGAACCGCATTAGCGATCCTCCAGTCATTCAGAACTTTACCTGTGGCCAGCAAAGTATTAAAAATATACACCAGGGCCCCAGCAATCTCCAGCCTTCCTTCCCATAGCAGCCTGGGATACATTTCATGAGGCTGGGGATTTCTCCACCTTTATGCCAGTGAAAACATTTAATAACTCCTCCTTATTCATCTTATCATGTTCTAAAACCTCACCATCCCCACTGAAATCCCCGACTACAATGCCTTTCTCCTGTGTCAATACAGATGGGAAGTTTTCATTGAAGACCTTATCTACTTCCTCTGGCTCCATGCACGGATTGTCCCTTTGGTTTCTAACAAGCCTCGCTGTTTACCTGGGAATCCTCTTCCTCTAACTATACTCATTAAACACATTGTGGCCTCTCCTTAACAGTAACTGAAAAGGATATTTCATGCCCATTATTTGCCCATCATTTTAAGGATCCCCTTGTACTCTCTATACGTTGGTCGGTCTTTGCCTGTTTTCATCGCATTGTATTTCCTTTATCAAGCTCAGGATATCGCTTGACCAGTATTCACTGGAGTTACTGCCTTTGTCATTCACTCTTCGCAGAACACACTGGCCTTGAATTCTCCCTGTATCACTTTGACATACCCCCTCTTTCTGAATATGAACCCAACTGCAAATAGTTCCTCCCGGTCTGTGTTTGCCAGATCCTGTCTCGTGATAGTGATAATGCCCAGTGACAGTGATATTCTAACAATTAGGGGGCTTCCACAAATTTGGCGTCTTCACCTCTGCCTTGTCCTTATATTTTACCAAAATGACTTTGAAACCAACTGTTATGACCCACATCACCAAAACACTATAAAAATCCTTACGTTTGTCATCTTGTCCAGCACCTACAGCCCACTCTGTCTGTAACATCCAGCCCTTACTGACCTGCCCACCTGTGTACCTTCCTCCAGCCTCTCCAGCACATGATGTCACTGTAACCTTCTCCAGTCCCAGCAGCACTCCTCCATCCTGTCCTACAGCACCTTCATTACCGCTAACCTTCCACCATCCATTTCACCTCACTGTCTGTACAGAGTCCTCCAGTTCCTACAGCATTTCCTGCCAACCTCCCTTTGTGTAACATTGTGAAGCCACCTGAAAGCTCCTGAGATCTGTAACCTTGCCCTCTCTCTCTCTTCAATCTTCTCTGTCTCTGTGACTAACTCCCATCAGTACAATGTTTCTTACCTCTGATCACCTCCAGTCAGGACGAGCCTTCTTAGCTCTCGAACATCCTGCAGCCACTAAAAGCATCAATGTGCCTGAAATATCCTCTCAATTGTTGTAACAATTCACATTCCCACAACTGCATCTGTCCATAACCTTAGTCAGTCCATAGAATCCTTGCTAACTCAGTAACCTCACCCAGTGTGTACAACTCTGAGTATGCCTAACTTCATCCAGTTTCCCCAACTGTCCCTACCTCTAATTGTAGAGAGAATCCACAACCTTCCCTATTGCGTTAACCCCCTCTAGTCCCTCTCATGGACACCATCTATGTAACCTTCTCCTGTTCCTGACTGTATTTTCCTCCTGTTCCAAGAGACCCTTGTGAACTTGTGACCTAGTCCAATCTCTGCAGTGCTCTGTATAATCAGCCTCACTGTGCCTGGAACCTGGCTTCAATTCCAGCCTTGGCCGACTGTCTGTGTGGTCTTTGCATGTACTCCCCTCTGACTGTGTGGGTTTCTTCCGGGTGCTCCGGTTTCCTGCCATAGCCCAACGTTTGCACGATACGTGGATTGGCCATCAGAAATTCACTGTAGTATTCAGGCAAGTGTGGTTTAGGTGAGTTCACCACGAGAAAGGCAGTGTTTAATGGACAGGGAGAGGGATGGGTCTGGTTAGAATGCTCTTTAGAGGGTTGATGTGGATTTGTTGGGCCAAATGGCCTTTTTCCACACTGTGGAGATTCTATTCAGGTTATTGCCCAGTCCTGTCAACCATCCCCAATACTCTCCTTATATGTGGAGTCTCCAACAGTCTCTAAAACACTCCTTGGCGATGTAAGCTTCTCCAGTCCTTACCACAATCGATATGGCTGTCACCACTTCCTGCTTTTAGAATAATCCCTAAAATTATTGCCATTCGTTACATCACTCCCAATCACTGTTCCATCCTGAAACCCCCAAAAACATTTATATCTCTGTAAACTCATCTGAACTGTCTATATTTCCTTTTGACAGTCCCATTCTGAGACTTTCTCTATATCAAAGAAGTCATTAAGTGTAGGTAACCCTTATTATTGTAACCTCCCTCCAGCCTTACAGCACTGAGGATCTGTAGAAACTCTTTTCAAACCGACAGTCATCTCTGTGTCTGTAATCTCCTCCACTCCCCATAATACATTCTCTCTGAGCTCTTCTGTAGTCCATTAAACACTCCCTAACACTGTCTGCATCAGTGTAACCTTCTCCAAAAACACAACGTTCCTTATCTGTGTAAATCCCGACACCAGTCCCTATCCCTCTAAGCTCCGCCTAACAATACAACCCTCCGTGTGTGTATTCACCTTCAGTCCCAACATCCCTCCCTATCTGTGTAATCTTCTCCATGTTCTTTTTTGTTCAGTATCTTCAACTGTCCCTGTCAGTGTAATCTCTTCCGGATCTGAAAACTCTCCCTCTCTTTAACTTTCTCAGTCTACATAACCCTCACTATCTGTAACCTACTCCTGTTGGAGAACCCTCCCTCTGTGAACTGCTCCAAATCTTCAACTCTCTATGAGCTCCTGCAGTCTTACAGCCCTCCCTGTGTACATAACCTCTTCCAGTCCCTAAAACGCCATCAGTCTGTGGAGACCCTACCAGCATCCCTATCTGTGTTATCCTGTCAGGTCCCTGCAACACTCCCGATCTGTAGATCCCACTCCAATGCCTGTGTTTCACCCGGTCCTGTTCCTACAAGACTCATTAACTATGTAACATTCTCCCGTCACTATCACCCACCGTGTCAATGTAAGCTCCTCCTGTATCTCCATCCAGTTACCCATCTCCATAACCTTCTCCAGCTCTTACACCCCTATCTGTGTAAACATCACTCTCCACTCGAACCCTCCCGACCGCAGGAACTTCCTCCTGTTTTTGTAATGCTCCCTTATCTGTGAAACTGTCTCCAACCAAACTTGCCACCCCAATCTCTCAAAAACGAACCCAGATTCCACAGCCTCCATGTCTAAATAACCCCCAGAGCCTAAGCCTTCCTAGATCTATAAACATCTTCAGTCACGATGACCCTCCATATCTCTGTTTGTTCCTCCAGATGTTACAAACCTCTTTATCTCTGTAACCTACTCAGCTGCCAAAAACAGTCCCTGTCTGTGTAATCTAGCCCTGTCCTACCAACAACCTTATCCCTGTAAACTCCGCAATCACTCGTAGCATTCCAACTGTTTGTAATTTTTATTAATGACTTGGATGAGGGCATTGAAGGATGGGTCAGCAAGTTTTTAGATAACACAAAGATTGGAGGTGTCGTTGAAAGTATAGAGGGCTGTTGTAGGCTGCAGCGGGACATTGACAAGATACAGAGATGGGCTGAAAGGTGGCAGATGGAGTTCAACCTGGATAAATGCGAGGTGATGCATTTTGGAAGGTCGAATTTGAAAGCTGAATACAGGATTAAGGATAGGATTCTTGGCAGTGTGGAGGAACAGAGGGATCTTGGGTTGCAGGTACATAGATCCCTTAAAATGGCCACCCAAGTGGACAGGGTTGTTAAGAAAGCATATGGTGTTTTGGCTTTCATTAACAGAGAGATTGAGTTTAAGAGTCGTGAGATCTTGTTGTAGCTCTATGAAACTTTGGTTAGACCGCACTTAGAATACTGCATCCAATTCTGGTCACCCTATTATAGGAAAGATGTGGATGCTTTGGAGAGGGTTCAGAGGAGGTTTACCAGGATGCTGCCTGGACTGGAGGATTTATCTTATGAGGACAGGTTGACTGAGAGCAGACTTTTTTCATTGGAGGAGGAGGAGAGGGGACCTAATTGAGGTATACAAGATAATGAGAGACATAGATAGAGTCGATAGTCAGAGACTATTTCCCAGGGCAGAAATGACTAACATGAGGGGTCATAGTTTTAAGCTGTTGGAGGAAAGTATAGAGGGGATGTCAGAGGCGGGTTATTTACACAGAGTTGTGAGAGCATGGAATGCGTTGCCAGCAGCAGTTGTGGAAGCGAGGTCATTGGGGACATTTAAGAGACTCCTGGATATGCATATGGTCACAGAAATTTGAGGGTGCATACATGAGGATCAATGGTCGGCACAACATGGTGGGCTGAAGGGCCTGTTCTGTGCTCTACTGTTCTATGTTCTATGGTCTAATTAGAGACAGTCAGCATGGGTTTGTGAGGGACAGGTCATGCCTCACAAACCTTATTGAATTCTTTGAGGATATGACAGAATACGATGATGGCTCATGCAGAAAAGAAGGATGATTGGGATACAGGGAAATCTGTCTGTCTGGATACAGGATTGGATGGCCCAGAGAAGACAGAGGGTGGCAGCAGATGGACAGTATTGAGCCTGGAGCTCAGTGACCAGTGGGGTTCTGTAACAATCGGCTCTGGCACTCTGTTCTTTGTGATTTTTGTCAATGACTCGGATTGTGGGTTAGTACGTTTGCCAATCGCATGAAGGTTGATGGAGTGGTGGGGAATGTGGAGGGCTGTTGTAGGTTGCAGTGGGACATTGACAGGACGCAGAGCTGGGCTGGGAGTGGCAGATGGAGTCCAATCTGGAAAAATGTGAAGTGATTCATTCTGGAAGGTCGAATTTGAATACAGGATACAGGGTGAAAGGCAGAATGCTTGGCAGTGTGGAAGAACAGAGAGACCATGGGGTCCATGTCCATTGATCCCTCAAAATAGCCACGCACGTTGGTAGGGTTGTTAAAAAGGCATATGTTGTGTTGGCTTCCCTAAGAAGGGGATTGATTGTAAGAGCCGTGAGGTGTTACTGCATCTTTATAGCATCCTGGTGAGACCACACTTGGAATATTGTGTTCAGTTCTGGTCCCCTGTTTACAGGAAGGATGTGCAAGTTTTAGAGAGCGTACACCCGAGATTTACCAAGATTCTGCCTGTAGTGGAGGGCAGTTCTTACAAAGAAAGGTTGAGGGAGCTAAGGCTTTTTTCATTGGAGTGAAGAAGGGGGCGGGCGACTTTGTGGAGGTGAACAAGTTGATAAGAGGCACAGAGAGAGAGTGAATAGTCAGAGACATTTCCTCCTATGGAATAAATGGTTATTACAAGGCGGTATAATTTTAAGGTGAATGGAGGATGGATAAGCGGGTAGAGAATGGTAGGTGGTTGGAATGCACTGCCAATGGTGGTAGTAAAATTACATACATTCGGGACATTTAATAGACTCTTGGATAACATGTGGATAATAGTGAAATGAAGGGTATGTAGTTTACTTTGTTCTTACAGTTGGATAAAAGGTTGGCATGAAATCATGGCCGAAGGGTCTTGGGCTGTACTGTTCTGCGTTCTGTGTTCTGTCTGGTAAACTGGGTGATAAACTCAGATCAGTGTAAAAGGATATGGCATTCAGGAGGAGCTAGTGAACTGGATACAAAATTGGCTTGATGGTAGGAGACAGAGGGTGATGGGAGACATGTTGTGTTTCTGACTGGAGGCATGTGACCAGCGGTGTAGTGGGTCCACTGTTGTTTGTCATTTGGATAAATGGTTTGGATGGGAATATTGGTTTCCTGGTAAGTAAGCTTCTTGGGTGACACTGACATTGGTGGTAAAGTGGACAGTGAAGAAGGTTATCTATGATACAACAGGATGAACAGTTCTGCTGGGATAGTGGGCTGAAAAATAGCAGATGGAGTTTAATTAGATAAATGTGAAGTGTTCCATTTTGGTGAAACAAACCAGGGTGGGACTTGTACAGTTATTGTTCGGGCCCTGGGTGGTGTTTTCAGTCAGAGATCCAGTGACCCAGGTACACAGTTCTTTGAAAGTGGTGTCACAGGTAGACAGGCTGGTGAAGCAGGCGTTTGGTGTGGTTATCTTCATTCGGGAGAGCATTAAGCGTAAGAGTTGGGATGTCATGTTGTGGCTGTAAAAGACATTGGTGGGGCCACAGTTAAAAACATTGTTGATCAGTAGGAAGAACTCATCTAGTTCACTAACCTCCTCTAGTGAAGGACATCTGACATTCTAACCTGACTCCAGACCCACAGCAATATGGCTGACTCTGAGCTGCCCTCTGGGTAATTAGCAGTGGGGACAAAGAACGTTGTTCCAGGCAGTGACACCCACATCCCATGAATGAATATATAAAAATACCTATGTCCCTCCCTACCTCTGCAAACCCCTCCAGCTGCAGCAATTCAGACTGGCTTTGTAACACCCAGACCACTCTCTGTAACACTCTCACCACCTCCAGCACCTTCACCTCTCCCTGTTCCTATCGTGTCAATGAACCCAGACCGTGGTTCCCATTCCCACAGCCCTCCTCCTGCGAGCAGACCCATTGCAATCCATGAACATTTACTCCTAAAACACACTCTCACTTCAGGACTTTATGGTGATCTTCTCAGCCTCATAATCTAGTATGATCCCTTTTGTCCTGAGTGAGGGATCAGTGGGAGTTTCTTGCTGAGGATTTTACTTTTTCAATCGAACGTCCTTTTGTTGAGTACTTTGCATTGTTCCTACAAATGTTTTCCACTGTTCATTTTCAGACACATATTTCAGTCTGTTTAGCCTGTTTACCTTGGTCAGTTCTCCTCTCAAACTCTAGTTGTAGCTTGTTCTTTCTGTGATTCACTTTAAAACTTTATATTTCTTTAAACTGTACTTTATCACAATTTCCCGAAGGATCTCTGCAGGTGACATTACTCATTCACTAAGTTTCATTACACGGTCGCTCTGCGATAGTTATGTCCCTTAACAGTTGCACAATGTGTTTTTCAAAGAAACACTGAAAAAAAATTAACCAAACTCCACTTCCAATATCAATGTTGTCCGTGTGATTGTCCCAGATTATACAAATATTGAAGTTTTCCAAAATTATCACAATGCCTTTGTTAAAAAATTCCAATGAGTTCCTGTTTAATGCAGTGATGAGCAATGGAATGCTGTCTGGTGGCTAAAACTGCTGCTTGTGTCCTTGGCAAGTAGTAGACAGAGTTTACATTCAGACTGACTCTACTTCATGATCTGCGGCCAAATGCTTTCTCTGTAATGCCTTTGTTATCCATTATTGTTAGCGTTGCCCATTTTGCCTGAGTTTGCACAGGATTACGAACCACTGAATATTTTTGTTCACCCTGTATCCATGTCTCCCTGGTGTCTAAATCACTTTTATATCTGTGTCACAAATCCATTCACCTTATTGCAGCAACATTGTCCATTCAAAAAAAACCATAATATCCTCTCTTCCACAATTTTCTGTCACAAATCTATTTGCTGATGTACAATTTTAGTTTAACTCTGTCCCATCCTGTTCCTTTCTGTTTGTCTTCAGCCACATTCCCATGCTGTTCCATTGCTTCACCTTTTCCCTTTGGATTTGGAAAGCTCCTTTCACCTGCATCCTCTCTGCCAGTTTAATGCCCTGTCCAATAACCTACCAACATGATTGGCCAGGACACAGGTCCCAGCACAGTTCCAGGGGGACCATCCTGGTAGCTTTCATTTTAAAATCAGGTTGGGGATGTGGGTGTCTCTGACTGACCAGCCTTTCTTGCTCAATCCTAGAATCCCCTGAACTGAGTAACTTGCTCGGCCATTTCAGAGGGTAATTGAGAGGCAAACACTTTGCTGTGGGTATATCATGCAGACCAGGACAGGATGGGCAGATATTCGTATCTAAAGGACAAGTGTTTGGATTTGTTGTACTTCAGGAATGGTTTCATACTTATTAGTGGATTGTTAATAATTGTTTTTAAAATTATTGATTTCAAATGTCTCCTTTTCAGATGGCGGGATTCAAACCTGTCTCCCCTGAACATTAGCTGAGGTTTTGGATACATTCTCTCACAATAATAGCACTAGGGCATCACTTCATCTGCTCATCCCTGAGCACTGATACAAGGGCATCATGAAGCTAAACCCATTCTTCCAACATGACTGTGTGATCCTGACATCTTCCAGCAATCTGGGACTATTACTTAATATCGCTCCATTTTCCAGATCTCCGTGGAATTTAGTGCTATTCTCCATGTGTAACCCTCACTGCATCTGTTTAATTTCCCATTCTGTCTATTTCTCTGTCTCCTGTAGGTACTCAGGAAAGTCCTGACTCAATAGCCTTCCCAGCTGCGGGGTGGATCGTCCATCACCACATTGAACGCAGTTGGTCTGCCAGAGAGAGACAAAGGGCAGGGAGATCTGGAGCCTTCAATAAATCCTGTAGTGAGGTAAGGCCCCCCACAGTGCACAGAGCAAAGAACAATGAGAGGGCTCCAAACATCTGTTAACACAACATGACATAGATACAGTGCTGGAGGCGAGCACAGTACACACACACCCCAGACTCAATCACCGCCCCAATGCAACTTCTGTTATATTAAAGCTCACTACTCTGCAATACTGTATCTATGGCATGTCTTGTAGTCCAGTGTCTTCAATAATTTTTAATTCCTGTAACAGATCCTATCGCTGTAACCTCCTCCCTTCCCAATAGTCCCTCCACATATTTGAAATGTACTGCATTCCAGATGACCATCCCAACCCCTGTAACTTTGTTCAGTGTCTACAATATGCTTTATCTCGGTAATCTTCTCCTCCAATAAGGTAAAAACAAGGACTGCAGATGCTGGAAACCAGAGTCTAGATTAGAGTGGTGCTGGAAAAGCACGGCAGGTCAGGCAGCATCCGAGGAACAGGAAAATCGACGTTTCGGGCGAAAGCCCTTCCTCAGGAACAGAGGCGGGGAGCTTGCAGAGTGGAGAGATAAATGAGAGAGGGTGGGAATTGGGAGTACAATAGGTGAATGGGGTGGGGAAGAAGGTGATAGGTCAGAGTGGAGGATGGGGGAAGGTAGCAATGAGTACAATGGGTGAATGGGGGTGGGGATGGGAGTGAGAGGTCAGAGTGGAGGATGGGGGAAGGTAGCAATGAGTACAATGGGTGAATGGGGATGGGGGTGAGAGGTCAGAGATGAGGATGGAGTGGATAAGGTGGGAAGGGAGATAGGCCATTAGGACAGGTCATGAGGGCGGTGCTGAGCTGGAAGGCTGGAGGTGGGGTGAGATGGGGGAAGGGGAAATGAGGAAACTGGTGAAGTCCACATTGATGCCCCGGGGTTGAAGTGTTCCGAGGCGGAAGGTGAGGCGTTCTTCCTCCAGGCGTCGGGTGGTGAGGAAGCAGCGATGGAGGAAGCCCAGGACCTGCATGTCCTCGGCAGAGTGGGAGGGGTAGTAGAAATGTTGGGTCACAGGCCGGTGGGGTTGATTGGAACGGGTGTACCAGAGATGTTCCCTAAAGTGCTCTTCTAGGAGGTGTCCAGTCTCCCCAATGTAGAGGAGACCGCATCGGGAGCAGCGGATACAATAAATGATATTGGTGGATGTGCAGATAAAATGTTGGATGTGGAAGGCTCCTTTGGGGCCTTGGATGGTGGTGAGGGGAGAGGTGTGGGTGCAGGTTTTGCAATACCTGCGGTGGCAGGAGAAGGTGCCAGGAAGGGAGAGTGGGTTTTTGGGGGGCGTGGAACTGACCAGGTAGTCACGCAGGGATGGTCTTTGTGGAAAGTGGAGAGGGATGGGGAGGAAAATATATCACTGGTGGTGGGGTCAGTTTGGAGGTGGTGGAAATGGCGGCGGATGATTTGGTTTATGAGAAGGTTGGTACGGTGGAAGGTGAGAACCAGGGGCATTCTGTCCTTGTTACGGTTGGAGGGGTGGGGTTTGAAGGCGGAGGTGCGGGATGTGGACGAGATGCGTTGAAGGGCATCTTTTACCAGGTGGGAAGGGAAAATCCGATCTCTAAAGAAGGAGGCTATTTGGTGTGTTCTGTGGTGGAACTGGCCCACCTGGGAGCAGGTACGGCGGAGGCAGAGGAATTGGGAATAGGGGTTGGGAATTTTGCAGACGGTAGGGTAGGAAGTTATGTAATCTAGGTAGCTGTGGGAGTCGGAAGGTTTGTAAAAAAAATGTCAGTGTCAAGTCGGTTGTCATTAAAGGGGATGGAGAGGTCCAGGAAGGGGAGGGAGGTATCAGAGATGATCCAGGCAAATTTAAGTTCAGGATGGAATGTGTTGGTGAAGTTGATGAATTGCTCAACTTCCTCGAGGGAGCACGAGGTGGTGCCAATGCAGTCATCAATGTTGCAGAGGAAGACGTTGGGAGTGGTGCCATTGTAACTACGGAAGATGGACTGTTCTACGTAGCCAACAAAGAGACAGGCATAGCTGGGGCCCATGCGGGTGCCCATTGCTACCCCTTTGGTCTGGAGGAAGTGGGAGGATTTGAAGGAAACATTGTTAAGGGTGAGGACAAGTTCAGCCAAACGAATGAGAGTATCGGTGGAAGGGTACTGTTGTGGACGTCGGGAGAGGAAGAAACGGAGGGCTTTGGAGGTCCTGGTCATGGTGGATGGAGGTGTAGAGGGATTGGATATCCATTGTGAAGATGAGGCGTTGGGGGTCAGGGAAACGGAAGTCTTGGAGGAGTGGAGGGTGTGGGTGGTGTCTCGAACGTATGTGGACAGTTCATGGACTGGGGGATAGGACAATGTCGAGGTAGGCAGACATGAGTTCGGTCGGGCAGGAGCATGCTGAGACAATGGGTCGGCCAGGGTGGTCAGGCTTGTGGATCTTGGGAAGGAGGTAGAACCGGGCAGTGGGTGATTCTGGACAATGAGGTTGGAAGCTGTGGGTGGGAGATCTCCTCCTGAGGTGATGACGTTCTGTATGCTCTGGGAGATGACGGTTTGGTGATGGGAGGTGGGTCATGGTGAAGGGGGTGGTAGGAGGAGGTGTCTTTGAGTTGGCATCATGGCTTCAGCGGTGTAGAGGTCAGTGCACCAAACTACCTCTGCACCCCCTTTATCTGCTGGTTTGATGGTGAGGTCGGGATTGGAGCAGAGGGAGTGGAGGGCTGGGCGTTGTGAGGGTGAGAGGTGGAGTGGGGGAGGGGGTAGATAGGTTGAGGCGGTTAATGTGTCGGTGGAAGTTGGAAATGAAGAGATCGAAGGCAGGTAATAGGCCAGCTTGGGGTGTCCTGGTGGATGGAGTGTATTGGAGGCCGGAAAAGGGGTTCTCAGAAAATAGGTGGGAGTGTTCATTGTAAAAGTAAGCTTTGAGGCGGAGGCAGTGGAAGGAGTGTTCGATGTCACGGTGTGTATTAAATTAATTGATGTTTGGACGGAGCGGGATAAAGGTGAGGCCTTTGCTGAGGACTGATCACTCGTCCTCAGTGAGGGGGAGGTCAGGGGGAATGGTGAAAACTCGGCAGGAGTGGGAGCTGGGACCAGGCGTAGGTGTGGAGCTGGGGGAGGGGACGGTGCCTGTAACTGGTGTGGGTGTGGTGTTAGGGGGAATGGGGATGGAGTCATGGGCAGGAGTGGTGTTCCCCTCAGGGTTCTGGGAGCGGGGATGGTGACGGTGGGACCTGGGAGTGGTGTCAGCAGAATGCAGGTGAGTGGTGTTGGTGGGGACAGAAGTGGTGGCAAACACGGGCAGTGGGGGGGGAGCGGCAGTCACTGAGTGTGTGACATCAGCGATGATGTGAGGGACGGAAGTGATGTCACTTGTGGTGTATGAGGAATTGTAAGGGGCGGAAATGGCATTTACTTTATTTTAACCAATAATTTCCTGTCACAAATCTATTTGATAATGTCGTATTTTAATTAAACTCAGTCCCTTACTGTTTCTTTCTGTTGGTCTTCATCCACATCTCCATGGTGTTCCAATATTTCAACCTTTCTCTTTGGTCTTGGGAATTTCCATTCACCTGAGACCTGTCCCCCTCCTCATCTGTGTCCGTTTATAGCACACTGCATAATCCTGGTACCAGAGGAGCCTATCCCAATGAAATAGCTCAGTCCTCCCTGAGTGCTCACTGGTCAGAACCACTTCTAATGATACCATTGTGTGATCCTGACACCTTCCAGCACACTGCTGATATCACTCAGTCTCTGTCCATGTGATATCCCTCACTGTGTGGGTCTAATTGCTGCCTCTGTCAGTGTCTCTCACTCTTGCAGTTACTCCAGATCCTGAGCCAACAGCATTCCCCACTCCAGAGGGAAGCAACTGCACAGGCCATGGATGGAGACTGGGAATTTCCATATCTCTGTGGGACTCAGTGCCATTCTCTATGTTCATTGTGGGACTTCATTGCATTAGTCTAATTTCCCATTCTGTCTATTTCTCTGTCTCCTGTAGGTATTCCTGATGTCCCTGACTCAGCACAATTCCCAATTCCTGTCTCGTCCATCACCACATTGAAGACGGTTGGTCAGCCAGAGAGAGATGGAGAGTGAGATCTGGAGCCTTCAGTAAATCCTGCAGCCGGTAAGATCACTCACAGTAAACAGCACAGGGAGGAGTTCATGGGCTTTAATTCAGACCCTGAGGGCATGATGTAGGAACAATGCTGGACAAGGAACATGAGAAAAATCTCAGGCTTCATTATCACCATCTTGTCTGTAAATTCATCTGTTCCACAGAACCCTCCCTATGTCTGCCATTTTCTCCACTGTCTGTTTCATCGATACCACCTTCCCTATCTCTATCAGCCCCTACAATCCTGCTTATCCCTGTAAGCTCCTCATATCAGTAAAACTCTCCAAGTTTCTGCCTTTGTCTTTAATCCTGGGTTCTGTCACATCTCTCCTTAACTGAAGAAAATTAACTCTTCAGTTCCTTAAGCCATCCCTGTCAGTGTAGTCCTTTCCAGACCTGAAAAACCTCCCTGTCTTTGTGACTTTTTTGAACTCCTGCTACCTTCATGATCTCTGTAACCTTCCCGTCACACCAACAAAAAAGCTCTGTACCTGAGTAACCTCCTCCAGCTGTTAGACTCCTCCTTGTCTCTGGGCACAAAGCAGAGTGACCCTGCTTCTCTCAAAATTAGTTTCTGCATTTCTAATGATGACTATAAACTCTTCCTGTCTCTAAGACACACTCAGTCTCTGTAAACTCTGCTGGTCCCTATTGATGTAATTTCCTTCAGTAACTACAAACCTTTCTACCTTTAATCTCTTCCAGACGCGACCACGCAGTTTATTTCTATAACCTCCATGAGTGATACAGTCATAGAGATGTAGAGCACGGAAACAGACCCTTCGGTCCAACCTGTGCATGCCAACCAGATATCCCAACCCAATCTAGTCTCACCTGCCAGCACCCGGCCCATATTCTTCCAAACCCTTCCTATTCATATGCCCATCCAAACGCCTCTTAAATGTTGAAATTGTACCATCCTCCACCACATCCTCTGGCAGCTCGTTCCATACACGTACCACCCTCTACGTGAAAAAGCTGCCCCTTATGTCTCTTTTATATCTTTCCCCTCTCACCCTAAACCTATGCCTTTGAGTTCTTGCCTCCCTGACCCCAGGGAAAAGACTTTGTCTATTTATCCTATCCTATCCATGCCCTCATAATTTTGTAAATCTCTGTAAGGTCACCCCTCAGCCTCCGAAGCTCCAGGGAAAACCGCCCAAGCCTGTTCAGCCACTCCCTGTAGCTCAAATCCTCCAGCCCTGGCAACATCCTTGTAAATCTTTTCTGAACCCTTTCAAGTTTCACAACAATTCTTCCGATAGGAAGGAGACCGGAATTGCATAAAATATTCCAACAGTGGCCTAACCAATGTCCTGTACAGCCGCAACATGACCTTCCATCTCCTATACCGAATACCCTGACCAATAAAGGAAAGCATACCAAATGCCGCCTTCACTATCCTATCTACCTGCGACTCTACTTTCAAGGAGCTATGAACCTGCACTCCAAGGTCTCTTGGTCAGCAACACTCCCTAGGACCTTACCATTACGTGTATAAGTCCTGCGAAAACTTGCTTTCCCAAAACGCAGCACATCACATTTATCTGAATTAAACTCCATCTGCCAGTTAGCCCATTGTCTCATCTGGTCCAGATCCTGTTGTAACCCTCTTCGCTGTCCACTACACCTCCAATTTTGGTGTCATCTGTAAACTTACTAACTGTACCTCTTATGTTTGCACCTAAATCATTTATGTAAATTACAAACAGTAGAGGGCCCAGCACTGATCCTTGTGGCACTGCTCTGGTCACAGGCCTCCGGTCTGAAAAACAACCCTCCACCACCACTCTCTGTCTTTTACCTTTGAGCCAGTTCTGTATCCAAATGGCTAGTTCTCCCTGTATTCCATGAGTTCTAACCTTGCTAATCAGTCTCCCATAGGGAACCTTGTCGAATACCTCACTGAAGTCCATATGGATCACATCTATCACTCTGCCCTCCACGATATTCTTTGTTACTTGTTCAAAAAACTCAATCAAGTTTATGAGACATGATTTCCCACGCACAAAGCCATGTCAACAATTCCTAATCTGTCCTTGCCTTTCCAAATACATGTGCATCTTGTCCGTCAGGATTCCCTCCAACAACTTGCCCACCATTGAGTTCAGGCTCACTGGTCTATAGTTCCCTGGCTTGTCTTTACCACCCTTCTTAAACAGTGGCACCACGTTTGCCAACCTCCAGTCTTCCGGCACCTCACCTGTGACTATCGTGATACAAATATCTCAGCAAGAGGCCCAGCAATCACTTCTCTAGCTTCCCACAGAGTTCTCGGGTACACCTGGTCAGTTCCTGGGGATTTATTCACCTTTAACCGTTTGAAGACATCCAGCACTTCCTCCTCTGTTATGTGGACATTTGCAAGATGTCACCATCTATTTCTCTGCGGTCTATATCTTCCATATCCTTTTCCACAGTAAATACTGATGCAAAATATTAATTTAATATCTCCCCCATTTTCTGTGGCTTCACAAAAAGGCCGCCTTGCTGATCTTTGTGTGGCCCTATTCTCTCCCGAGTTACCCTTTTCTCCTTAATATATTTGTAAAAACCCTTTGCATTCTCCTTAATTCTATTTGTCAGCCCTATCTCATGTACGCATTTTGCCCTCCTGATTTCCCTCTTAAGTATACTCCTACTTCCTTTATACTCTTCTAAGGATTCCCCCGATCGATCCTGTCTATACCTGACATATGCTTCCTTCCTTTTCTGAACCAAACGCTCAATTCTTTAGTCATCCAGAATTCCCTATAACTACCAGCCTTCCCTTTCACCCTGACAGGAATATACTTTCTCTGGACTCTTGTTATCTCATTTCTGAAGGCTTCCCATTTTCCAGCCATCCCTTTAGCTGCGAACATCTGCCTCCAATCAGCTTTCAAAAGTTCTTGCCTAATACCGTCAAAATTGGCCTTTCTCCAATTTAGAACATCAACTTTTAGATCTGGTCTATCCTTTTCCATCACTATTTTAAAACAAACAGAATTATGGTCGCCAGCCCCAAAGTGCTCCCCCACTGACACCTCAGTCACCTGCCCTCCCTTATTTCCTAAGAGTAGGTCAAGTTTTGCACCTTCTCTAGTAGGTACATCCACATACTGAATCAGAAAATTGTCTTGTACACACGTAAGAAATTCCTCTCCATCTAAACCTTTAACACTATGGCAGTCCCAGTCAATGTTTGGAAAGTTAAAATCCCCTACCGTAACTACCCTCTTATTCTTACAGATAGCTGAGATCGCCTTACAAGTTTGTTTCTCAATTTCCCTCTGACTATTGGGGGGTCTATAATACAATTCCAAGAAGGCGATCACCCCTTTCTTATTTCTCAGTTCCACCCAAATAACTTCCCTGGATGTATTTCTGGGAATATCCAACCTCAGAACAGCTGTAATGCTATCCCTTATCAAAAATGCCACTCCCCCTCCTCTCTTGCCTCCCTTTCTAACCCTCCTGTAGCATTTGTATCCTGGAACATTAAGCTGCCAGTCCTGCCCATCCCTGGGCGATGTTTCTGTAATAGCTATGAGATCCCAGTCCCATGTTCCTATCCATGCCCTGAGTTCATCTGCCTTCCCTGTTAGGCACCTTGCGTTGAAATAAATGCAATTTAATTTATTAATCCTACCTTGTCCCTGCCTGTCCTGACTGTTTGACTCACTTCTGTTCTCAGCTGTACCTGTCTCAGATCGAGCTCTCAAAATCCTCCCTGTGATTGTTACCACGTTCCATCCCTGCATTCCTCCAAATCCGTGTAAAGTCCTCCCATTCCTAAAACTCGCCCTGTATCTGTCATCTGTTCCAGCTTCCACAACCCTCCCTATCTCTGTAAGACCCCCCCCCCGCCCCCCCACCCCGTCCCAGTTACTACAGCCTGCTGTATCACTGAATGCCAGTAGTCACTATAATATCAGGGTTAGGTGTCAAAGCAGGAACAGTGGACTGGGTTAGATATCAGTCCTGATCATATTGAATGGTGGGACCGACTCTGTGTTCAAATGGTCGATATCTGCTCTTCTTTCCTGTGGTTCTCTATAAACTTACTATCTATATAACCTCCTTCAGTCCCCACAGTCCTCCCTATCTCCATAAACTCCTTCAGTCCCCATGACTCTTCCTATCAATGTAACCTGAATCCTTTCCCACAAACCTCCCTAACTCCATAATCTCATCCTGACCCAACGACCCTCCCATTCAGAGTAACCTCCTTCAATTCCCATGATCCTCCTGATCTGTGCAACCTTCTTCAGGCCCAACAGCCCTCCGACCTCTTTGTTCTCTTTCAGACCCCACAGCACTCCCTATCTCCATGATGTTCTTCAGTCACCACTGCACTCTCTATGTCCATAATCTCATACAGTCCCCACATCACTCCCTATCTCCATAATGTCCCTTCAGTCCCCATGACCCTCCTTATTTCCAAAACATCTATTACCTGTTGAACCTGTAAGCTCCCTTTTTCAGATTGTTAAACACGAACTCCCATAACCCTTTCTGCTGCCAGTCTGAAACCAAACAGTGTTGGCCTGATAGTAGGTCGGGAGCTAAAATATGTTTGAAAAGATATGTCAGTGAACAATAACTGGACCCTTAGAAACACTTTTAATAAAAAGAGAATGTTGCTTTGAGCCTGTAGGATTGTATTTTCATTGGTGTGAGTATAAATGGCAGGATAGATACGGGTGTAGGAGTGGCTGTACCGAAGATACGATTTATTTGAATTTTCAGAAACCTTTACACAAGTTTCAATAAGGGCTAAAGAGTAACTTGGGAGAGAATAGGGCACCTAAACTGGAGGTGGTTGAGATATTATACAAAATAGTGATGTCAGAATTTACTGTGGAGGAAGACATGGAATCTCGGGAACTTGGGGAAATAAATAGTGATGTCTTGGAAAGAATCCTCTCCAGAGAAGAGAAAGTGCTGGAACCTTAAAACAATTAAAGGTTAATTAATCCTCAGTAGCTCATTGGGTCTATCCCTGAATATTCATGGGAAGCTAGGGAAGAGATTGCATTGTCCCTAACAGAGATATTTATATTATCAACAGACACAATGAGTTACCGGAAGAGTGGAGGGTGGCTAATGCTACTCCATCACTTAAGGGCTGCAGGGAAAAGCCAGGAAATCACAGCCCAGTGAGCCAGTGCTGGGTAAGTTGTTGGAGGAGATTCTGAAAGAAAGGAGCTCCATATATTTGGAAAGGCAAGGGCTGATTCGAAATATTCAGCATGGCTTTGTGAGTGGGAAACCGTGTTTCACAAACTGGATTGACTCTTCGAGTCAAGAGATAGATGAAGGCAGAGCAGTCAAGCGTTGTCTACATGGACTTCAGCAAAGCATTTGACACGGTTCCAAGGGATGTAGAACATCTAGTCAAGAGGAAGAAGGAAGCTGACTTAAGGTTGAGGAACCAAGGATCAGAAGGAGGGCTCTAGAGAGTTACATGGGCCAGCACGGTGGCTCAGTGGTTAGCACTGCTGCCTCACAAACTAGGGGCGCGATCACAATTCCAGCGTCAGGTGACTGTCTGTGTGGAGCTTGCACATTCTCTCCATGTCTGCGTGGGTTCCTCCGCGTGCTCCGGTTTCCACCCACAGCCCAAAGATGTGCAGGTTAGGTGAATCAGCCATGCGTCGTTCAAGAAAGGGAATAGAGATAATCCTGCGAATCACAGACCTACATAGAACATAGAACATAGAAGGAACAGCGCAGTACAGGCCCTTCGTCCTCGATGTTGCGCCGACCGAATCCTACCTAACCTATACTAGCCCAATAACTTTCAAATGCCTATCCAATGCCCGCTTAAATGACCATAAAGAAGGAGAGTTCACCACTGATCGGGCAGGGCATTCCATGAACTCACAACCCGCTGTGTGAAGAATCTACCCCTAACATCTGTCCTATACCTACCACCCCTTAATTTAAAGCTATGTCCCCTAGTCACACCTGACTCCATTAGCGGTAAAAGGTTCTTAGTATCTACCCTATCTAAACCCCTAATCATCTATACACTTCTATCAGATCTCCCCTAAACCTTCTCTTCTCCAATGAGAACAGCCCCAAGTGCCTCAGCCTTTCCTCATAATATTTTCCTACCATTCCAGGCAACATCCTGGTAAACCTCCTCTGCACTCGTTCTAAAGCTTCCACATCCTTCCTATATTATGGCGACCAAAACTGCACACAATACTCCAGATGAGGCCGCACCAAGTCTTATACAACTGCAACATGACCTCAGACTCCGGAACTCAATTCCTCTGCCAATAAAGCCAAGTACACCATATGCCTTCCTCACAGCACTATTTACCTGGGTGGCAACTTTCAGAGACCTGTCAGTCTTCTGTCTGTGATGTCCAGATTATTGAAAACTCTGAGATACAGGATTTATGATTCCTTGGAAAACCATAGTTTGATTAGAGAAAGTCATCATGGCTTTGTTAGGGACAGGTCATGACTCACAAATTTTATTGAATCCTTTGAGAATGTGACAAAACCCATTTACGGCTCATTGAGAAAGTACAGAGCATGGGATACATGGAAACCTGTCTGTCTGGATACAGAATTCCTGGCCCATAGAAGACAGAGGGTGATGCCAGATGGAAAGCATTCAGCCTGGAGCTCGGTGACCAGTGGTTTTCTGCACGGAGAGGTTACAGGATCTCTGCTCTTGGTGAGTTTATGAATGACTTGGATTTGAGAGTGGAAGAGTGGGTTAGTAAGTTTGCCAATGAGACGAAGGTTGGTGGAGTGGTGAATAGTGTGGATGTCTGCTAGAGGTTGCAATGGGGCATTGACAGGATGTAGATCTGGGCTGAGAAGTGGCAGATAAAGTCAAATCTGGAAAAGTGTGAAGTGATGCATTTTGGAAGGTGAGACTTGAATGCAGAATACAGGGATAAAGGCAGAATACTGGATAGTGTGGAGCAACAGATGGATCTTGGATTTCATGACCAGAGATCCCCTCAAATTTGCCACCAAGCTGATAGTGTTGTTAAGAAAGAATATGTTGCATTGGCTTTCATTAGCTGGGGATTGAGTTTTATAGCCATGAGGTTATGCTGCAGCTCTATACAGCCCTGTTTAGATCCCAATTAGAATATTGTGTTCAGTTTTGATCACCTCATTACAGGAAGGACGTAGAAGCTTGAGAGAGGGTAAAGAGGAGATTTACCAGAATGCTGCCTGTACTGGAGAGCATGTCTTATGAAGAAAGGTCGAGGGAGCTAAGGCTTTTCTCATTGGAGTGAAGAAGAGTGTGGTGTGATTTGGTAGAAGTGAACAAGGTGGTGTGAGGCAAAGAGAGAGTGAACAGTGAGAGACCTCTTTATCCCATGGCATACATGGTACAAGGGGGCATGATTGTAAGGCGATTGGAGGATGGGTAAGGGGAGATTTCAGATGTAGGTCCTTTACACAGAGAGTGGTGGGTGGGGAGAACGGGATATTTTAACAGACTCTTGGATAGGCACATGGATGATAGTAGAATGAAGGTTTTATAAGTTAGTTTGATCTTACAGTTGGGTCAAAGATGGGCATGACATCATGGCCGAAAGGTCTTGGGCTGAACTGTTCTGTGTTCTGTGTTCTGTCTGGTAAACTGGGTGATAAGCTCAGATCAATGTAAAAGGATATGCTATTCAGGAGGAGCTAGTCAACTGGATACAAAATTGGGCTTGATGGTGGGAGACAGAGGGCAATGGGAGGCATGTTGTTTTTCTGACTGGAGACATGTGACTAGCGGTGAAGTGGGTCCCCTGTTGTTTGTCATTTGGATAAATGGTTTGGATGGGAATATCGGTTTTGTGGTAAGTACGTTTTTTTGAGTGACACTGAAATTGATAATATGGATAGTGAAGAAAATTATCCAAGATACAACAGGATGAACAGTACTGCTGGGACAGTGGGCTGAAGAATAGCAGATGGAGTTTAACTCGATAAATGTGAAGTGATCCATTTGGTGAAACAAACCAGGTGGGACTTGTACAGTTAATGTTCGGGCCCTGGGTGGTGTTGTCAGTCAGAGACCCAGGGATGCAGGTAGACTGTTCTTTGTAAGTGGTGTCACAGGTAGACAGGTTGGTGGAGCAGGCCTTTGGGATGGTTACCTTCTTTGGGCAGAGCATTGAGAGTAGGAGTTGGGATGTCATGTTGTGGCTGTACATAAAAGCATTGTTGACCAGTAGGAAGTACTCATCTGGTTCACTTACATCCTTTAGAGAAGAACATCTGACATTCTAACCTGGTCTGGCCTGCACAGGACACCAGACCCACAGCAATATGGCTGACTCTGTGCTATACTCTGGGTAATTAGCAGTGGGGCAAAGAATGTTTGTCCAATCAGTGACATCCTCATCCCATGAATGAATAAATAAAAATACCTATGTCCCTCCCTACCTCTGCAAACCCCTCCCGCTGCAGCAGTCCGTACTGGCTTTGTAACACCGTTCAGACCCTGACCACTCTCTGTAACACTCTCACCACCTCCAGCACCTTCAGCTCTCCCGGTTCCTTTTGTGACATAAAACCTTGACAATTATTCCCTCTTCCATCTGACCTCCTCCTGCGAGCAGACCCTTTGCAATCCCTTTTAAACTAACTCCTAAAACATTCTCTCACTTCAGGATTTTAAGTACTTTTCGGTGATTCTCTAAGCCTGATAATCTAATATGATCCTTTTTACTTGAGTGAGGGACCAATGGGAATTTCTTGCTGAGGATTTGTCTGTTTCAAGGGAATGACCTTTTGTTGAGTGTTTTACACTGCTCTTTCAAATGTTTTCCACTGCTCATTTACAGGCACATATTTCAGTCTGTTTAGCCTATTTACCTTGGTCAGTTCTTCTCTCAAACTCATGTTATTGGTTATTTTTGTTTCTAGTTGTAGTTGGTCCTTTCTGTGACTCACTTTAAAACTTTATATTTCTTTAAACTGCACTTTATCACAATTTCCCTGAGGATCTCTCCCGGTGACATTACTTATTCACTAAGTTTCATCACACAACGGTCGCTCTGAGATAGTTATGTCCCTAGCCAATTGCACAATGTGTTATTCTAAGAAACAGTGAAAACTAATTATCTGAACTCCATTTCCAATATCACTGTTGTCAGTGTGACTGTCACACATTTTGTGAATATTGATGTTTCCCAAAATTATCACAATGTGTTTGTTAAAAAATTCCAATGAGTTCCTGTTTAATGCAGTGATGAGCAAGGAAATGCTGTTTGGTGGCTAAAACTGCTCTGCTGCGTGTGTCCTTGGCAAGTAGTAGCCAGAATTTCCATTCAGACTGACTCTACTTCATGATCTGTGGCCAAATGCTTTCTCTGTAATGCCTTTGTTATCAATTATTGTTAGCGTTACCCACTTTGCCTGAGTTTCCGCAAGGTTGTGATCCATTGAATATTTATGTCACCTTTTGTTCACCCTGTAACCACATCTCTCTGGTGTCTAAATCTCTTTTATCTCTGTGTCACAAATCCATCTACCTTGTTGATTAGACTTCGTCCATTCAAACAAAACCATAATTTACTCTTTCCCACAATTTCTTATCACAAACCTACTCACTGATGTACAGTTTTAGTTAAACTCTGTCCCATCCTGTTCCTTTCTGATTGCTTTCAGCCACATTCCCATGCTGTTCCGATGCTCCACCTTTTCTCTTTGTATTTGGAAAGCTCCTTTCACCTGAACCCTGTCCCTGCCTCCTCTCTGTCAGTTTAAAGCCCTGTCCATAAACCTACCGACATGATTGGCCAGGACACTGGTCCCACCACGGTTCCAGGGGGACCATCCTCTTGGATTTTTTATATAAATCAGGTATGGGTTGTGGGTGTCTCTGGCTGACCAGCCTTTATTGCCTGTCCCGAGCTGCCCATGAACTGAATAGCTTGCTCGACCATTTCAGAGAGTAATTGAGAGGCAAACACTTTGCTGTGGGGATGTCGTGCAGACCAGGTGAGGATGATCAGATCTCGTTGTCGAAAGGACAAGTGGGCGCCACGGGATGGCTCAGTGATTAGCACTCCTTCCTCACAGCACCAGGGTCCCAGGTTCGATTCCAGCCCTGGGCGACTGTGCGGAGTTTGCACATTCTCCCTGTGTCTGCGTGAATTGCCTCCGGATGCTCCGGTTTCCTCTCACAGTCCAAAGCCGTGCAGGTCAGGCGAATTGGCCATGCTAAATTGCCCATAATGTTAGGTGTATTAGGTCGAGGGAGATGGGTCTTAGTGGGTTACTCTTCAGAGGGATGGCGTGGACTGGTTGGGTCGAAAGGCCTGTTTCCACACTGGAGGGAATCTAATCTAAGGGATTATGATTTTTGTACATCAGCAATGGTTTCATATTTGTTTATGGATTGTTAATTGCTATTTTTAAAATTATTGATTTTAAATTCCACCATATCTTATGATGGGATTCAAACCTGCCTCCCCTGAACATTAGCTGAGGTTTTGTACAAATGCGCTAACAATAATGTTACTAGGCCATCACTTCACCTGCTCACTGGTTGCTCATCCCTGAGCACTGATACATGAAGCTAAACCCATTCTTCCAACATGACTGTGTGATCCTGAAGCCTTCCAGCACTCCGGTGATATCACTTAGTCTCTCTCCATGTGGTATCCCTCCCTGTGTGGGTCTAATTGCTGCCTCTGTCAGTGCATCTCACTCTTGCAGCTACTCCAGATCCTGGGCCAACAGAATTCTCCACTCCAGAGAGACGCAACAGCACAGGCCAGGGATGGAGTTTGGGATTTCCCAGATATCTGTGGGGCTCATTTCCATTCTCCATGTATAACCCTCACTGAATCAGTCTAATTTCCCATTCTGTCCATTTCTCTGTCTCCTGTAGGTACTCGGAAGTTCCTGACTCAATAGACTTCCCAACTGCTGTGCGTCTCATCCATCACCTCATTGAAGATGGTTGGCAGCCAGAGAGACAAAGGGCAGGGAGATCTGGAGCCTTTAATAAATCCTGCAGTGAGGTAAGATCACTCACAGTGCACAGAGCAGAGAGCAATGGGAGGGCTGCAAACATTGGCTAACAATACATGATATAGATACAGTGCTGGATGGGGAGCACAGTATAGACACACCCCATGCTCAATCACCACGTCTACTTTAACTTTAGTTGCACTGAGACACATCGGGAGTTCATAGTTATCAATCCAGTCCTGTGATGTCTTAGTGAGCATCAGTACAACAGAGGGGAGAGTAGGCCTCCGACAAGAGGTTGGGAATGCTGCCTGGGATCTTTCTGTTCTGTGTTCTCCCTCCAACACTGTACTAAGACTCACAACTCTGCAACACTGTATCTGTGGCATGGCTTGTGCACAGTAGTTGTCCCTGTAACCTGCTCCATTCCCGATAGCCCCTCCACATAGTTGAGACGTACTGCATTCCAGACTACCATCCCTATCGCTGTAACTTGTTTCAGTGTCTACAACATACCTTATTTTGGTACTGTAATCCTCTTTAACTGGATACAGAGTGATACAGCACGGAAACAGAACCTGTGGTCCTACTCCTCAATACTGCCCATGTTACCTAAACTGAACGAGTCTCATTTGCCTGCATTTGGCCCTTATCTCTTCAAACCTTCTCCTCTCCATGTACCTCCCAAATGTCTGTTCCATGCTGTAATTGTTCACGTTTCTCCCATGTGCCTGAGGCAGCCTATTCCGTCTATGCACCATCCTCTGTGGATAACGTTCCCCCTCAGCTCCCTCTTTAAATCCTTGCGCTGTCACCTACTGTTTATACCCTCTAGTTTTGGACTCACCTACCCTTGGTTATTCACCATTCTTAGGGTCACCCCGTGGATTCCTCAGCCCAAGGGAAATATTGACGACAATGTTACAAATATCTCCAACGTATGTAACAAAGTGCTGGCCAATGACGGCAAATGTGCCAAATGCCGCTTTCCCCACCCTGTCCACCTGGTATGCCACTTCCGAGGAACAATGAAACTTGCAACCCTGGTCTCTCTCTTTCTCTCTCTCTCTCTCTCTCTCTGTTCGACAACCCTGGCCAGAGCCCTTCCATTAACTATATTAGTCCTCCCTGGTTTGTCTTAACAAAATCCAACACCTGAATTAAACTCCATCTTTCATTCCTTGGTCCACTGGCCCAGTTGGTCAAGATCCCCTTTGATAACCGTATTTACTGCCCACTACACCATTAATTTGATCATCAACAAACTTTCGCACAATCACTCCTATATTTTCAACCAAATCATTTATGTAGATGATGCACATCAGTGGACCCAGCCCTGATCCTTCCTTCAATAATGGAATAAAACCATATTCTTGTCATAAAGCAAAACAGCATGGAAACTGACCCTTCAGCTGATACCCACCATCACCTAAAACTCAACTCTTCCCAGCTGCCTGTTGCTGGTCCATATCACTCCAACCCTTTCCTATTCACCTGATTATCTAAATATCTTTTAAATGTTGTAATTGTACCCGCATCAACCCCTTTCTCAGGAAGTTCATTCCACACTCAAACCACCCTCGCTGTAGCAAATTGCCCCATATCTTTTTTTGAACAGCTCTCTCCTCTAACCTTAAAAATGTGGTCCCTACTCCTGAGACTCCCCCATCCTGAGGAAAAGGCAACGACCATTAAATTGGTCTATATACCTCATTTTTTTCATAAACCTTATAGTATAATGTCTCAACCTCCAGGCTCCAGTGAAAAAGACTCAGCCTATCCAGCCATTTTTCAGAACCCAAGCCTTCCATACCCAGCAATATCCTGGTAAATCACTTCTGAACTCCCTGCAGCTTAATCAGATCCTCCCTATAACTGGGCGACCAGAGCCCTGCACAGAGTATTGCAGAACAGGCCTCACAAATGTCTGTGCAATCTCAATGCCGCTCATGTTCTTATAAACCTCTGTAAGGTCATCCCTCAGTCTCCGATTCTCCAGTGACAGTAACCCCAGCTTAATCAGCAACAACCCGGGCAATATCTTGTTTATCTTTTCTGAGCACTTTCTAGTTTCACAACACCCTTCCTGAAGCAGGGAGACCTGAATTACAGAGGACTCCAATTGTGGTCTAATGTATTGCTCTTATTCCCTGAGTTCCCCAGTCTTTGTTCACAGAAAGTTCTGGAGTGAAAAATTGTTTAGGATCTTAGCAAATATCCTGCAGTTTCCACACATCGATGGCCTCATTGATCTTTAATGGATACTATTTTGTCCTGAGTTCCTTATGCACTCTTAATATACTGATACAATCACTTTTGGATTCCCCTTTCCTTCTCTGCTGAGGCTATTTCATTGAGCCTTTCTCCATTCCTGTTTTCTACTCAAAGTGTATTCCTACAGCCCCTGTATATCCTCAGGGATTCCCTTGATCCAGCTGGCTATACCTGACATGTGCCCCCTTTTCCTTGACCAGACCCTCAATAGACAGCCAGTGTTTCCGAATGCTGTCAGCATTGAGCTGCACACAAACAGGAAAATGCTGGCGCTAATCGATTAGTTTATCTCACTTTAAAAATATTCTCACTTGCCAAACTTCCCTTTCCCTGTAAATAATTCCCTTCCCCAATCACATTTTGAAAGTTCCTGGCTAATACGATCAAGATTGGTCAGGCTCCATTTTATAACTTGCACTTGTGGACCAGGCTTGTACTTTTCCAAAGCTGTTTTCAAACTACTAGAATTGTGGTCACTTTGGCAAAATGCTTGCCCATCCACATCTCAGACCCTTTCCCTACCTTGATTCCCAAGGGGAGGTCAGGTTCTGCCCCTTTCTCTTTTCATACCATTGACATATTGATTGGGAGTTTTCTGGAACACACTTACCAAATTCCTCCCTTGCAAACGCTGAACACTGGCAGTCCCAGTCTAGGTTTGGAAAGTTCAAAAACCCTACCAAAACAGCCCCATTATTATGGTTGATATTTAAGATGTCCCGATACATTTGTTCCTCAGTCTGCCACGGATTATTTGGGGTCAGCAGTCAGATCGTATCAACGTGATGACCCATTCTTATTTCTCAATTCCACTAACATAGCTTCACTGGCGATCCCACAGGAATATCCTCTCTAAATCCTGCTGTGATGATTCATGGAATCAAAACCCACCACCACACCTCCTCTCTTGTCTCCCCTTCCTGTAGCATCTCTACCTTGAAACAATGAACTGCCAGTCCTGACCCTCCCTCAGCTGTGTTTCTGTAATAACTATAATATCCCAGTCCCATATTCCAATCCATGCCTTGAGTTCATCTTCCTTAGCTGTCAGGCCCCTTGTATTGAAATAAATGCAGTTGAATCATCATTTTTCCCCAATTCCCTGCTATGTTGTTGCCTGCCTTGTCTGCTGAAATTGCTGTCTTTAACTCATGTACCAGCATCAATCTTCTTTCTGGCCTTACGTCTATTTAAGGTCCAACACCCTGCCAGACTAGGTTATATCCTCTCAAGCAGCTCTAGCAATTCACCCCAGCAGGATGTGGGTCCCTCTCCCACTCCCAGTTGAGGTGCCTTTCCCACCCTGTTTCCCTGTGCTGACACCTTCAGGGATCTATGGACTTGTCCACCAAGATCCCTGTATTCCTCAGTACTCCGCAAGGTCCTACCATTCATTATGTCTGTCCTTCGCTTATCGTACCTCCCACAGACTATTACCTCACTTCGATCAGAACTAAACTCTGCTTAGATTATCATCTGATCGACATCGGACAGCAGACGGAGACCATCCTCCTCACTGTGGATAACACCCTCACCTTTCATATCATCTGCAAACCTACTAATGATCTCTTCTGCTTTCATATCCAAGTTATTAATGTTCAATGGTTCCTGCATAGATCCCTGTGGTACACCCGCTGGTGAAAGTATTGTATACACCAATTTTGCATCCAATTTGCCAACCTGCCTTGGAACCCAGTCCATTTGGACCAGCCTTTCACGTTGGATCTTGTTTAAGGACTTAGTCAAGTCCGTGTAAACCACATCATCTGCACTGCCTTCATCAATATACTTCAGCACCATTTAAAAAAAAACTGAACTGAATTCCTCAGACAGTATCTTCCTCTGGCAAATCCGTGATGACTAAACCAAGTTGATCCTTACCTTTGCAAGTGTCGATTCATCTTCACAATTTATTCCATTAATTTCCCTCCCCCTGCTGTCAGACTACCTGCTCTGTAATTACCTGGCCTGTCCCTGCTGCCCTTCCTGAACAAAGGAACCACATTAGCGATCCTCCAGTCATTCAGCACTTCACCTGTGTCCAGCAAAGTATTATATATATCCACCAGGGCCCAACAATCTCTGGGTAATTAGCAGTGGGGTCAAAGAATGCTGTCCAGGCAGTGACACCCACATCCCATGAATGAATAAATAAAAATACAGATGTCCCTTCCTAACTCTGCAAACCCCTCCCGCTGCAGCAATTCGTATAGGCTTTGTAACACCGTTCAGGCCCTGACCACTCTCTGTAACTCTTTCACCACCTCCAGCACCTTCATCTCTCCCTGTTCCTAACGTGTCAATAAACCTTGGCAATGATTCCCCTTCCCATTGCCCCCCTCCTTCTAGCAGACCCATTGCAATCCCTTTAAAACTTACTCTAAAACTCTCTCTCACTTCAGGATTTTAAGTACTTTTGTGGTGATCTTCTCAGCTTCATAATCTGATGTGATCCATTTTGTCCTGCATGAGGGGCCGGTGGGGATTTCTTGCTGAGTTTTTGTCTGTTTCAGTCAAATGTCCTTTTGTTGAGTGTTTTACACTGTTCCTTCAAATGTTTTCCACTGTTCATTTCCAGACACCCATACTTCAGTCTGCTCAGCCTGTTTACCTTGTTCAGTTCTCCTATCAAAACCAAGTAATTGGCTATTTTTGTTTCTAGTTGTAGCTTGTCCTTTCTGTGTTTCACTTTAAAACTTTATATTTCTTTAAAATGCACTTTATCACAATTTCCCAGAGGATCACTCCAGGTGACTTAACTCATTCACTAAGTTTTAACACACAACAGTCGCTCTGAGACAGTAACATCCCTACCCAGTTGCACAATGTGTTATTCTATGAAACACTGAAAAAAAATTCTCTGAACTCCTCTTCCAATATCACTGTTGTCAGTGTGATTGTCCCAGACTTTGCGAATATTGACGTTTCACTAAATGTTCACCATGCCTGTATTAAAAATTCCAATGAGTTCCTGTTTAATGCAGTGATGAGCAATGAAATGCTGTTCGGTGGCTAAAACTGTTCTGCTACTTGTGTCCTTGGCAAGTAGTAGCCAGAATTTACATTCAGACTGACTCTACTTCATGACCTGATGCAAAATACTTTCTCTGTAATGCCTTTCTTACCCATTATTGTTAGTGTTACCCATTTTGCCTGAATTTCCGCAAGGTTGTGAAACATTGAATATTTATGTTCCACCTTTTGTTCACCCTGTAACCACATCTCTCTGGTGTCTAAATCTCTTTTATCTCTGTGTCACAAATCCATCTACCTTGTTGCAGGGACTTTGTCCATTAATAAAAAACATAATTTACTCTTTCCCACAATTTCCTGTCACAAATGGATTTGTTGATCTACAGTTTTAGTTAAACTTTGTCCCATCCTGTTCCTTTCTGTTGTCTTCGGTCACATTCCCACGCTACTCTGATGCTTCACGTTTCCTCTTTGGATTTGGAAAACATCTTTCACATGAAGCCTGTCACTGTATCCTCTCTGTTAGTTTTAAGTCCTGTCCATAAACCTACCGACGTGATTGGCCAGGACATTGTTCCACTGGAACTGTGCTGGGACCAATCTGAATGGATTTGTTTTAAAAATCAGGTCTGGGAGGCGGGTGTCTCTGGCTGACCAGCCTTTATTGCCCATCCCTTGCTGCCCTTGAGCTAAGCAGCTGGCTCGCCCATTTCACAGGGTCATTGAGAGGCAATCACTTTGCTGTGGGTATGTCGTGCAGACCACATGAGAGTGAACTGTTGTCTTTCCCTGAAGGTCAAGTGTTTGGATATTTACCAATACTTATTTATGGAATGTTAATTCCAATTTTCAAAACATATACTCCTTTAAAATCCACATGGTTAGAAGTTAGAAAGAAGAAGAGGGGTGGTCACTTTGTTGGGACTGTATTGTAGACTTTTGTAGACCCAACAGGTACCAGTGGAGCAGATGTGTGTAGAGATTGCAGATAACTATAGGAATAATAGAGAAGTACAGGCTGGATATTTTAATATTCCTTGTATTGACTGGGCCACCTAGAGTATAAAAGATCTGGACAGAGTGCAATTTTTCAAATATGTCCAAGAAAGGTTCCTAACCAATATGCAGAGGGCCCTACTCTACTCAGGCAGGTGCAACACTGGACCTCCCCCCACCTCAGAAAACGAGGTCGGGCAAGTGACTGAAGTGTCATTCGGAGAGCACTTTGGGTCCAGTGCCCACAACTGTCTTTGTTTTAACATAGTTATGAAGGAAGATCAGCAGGTCCAGATATTGAAGAGGAAAACTGGAACAGAGCCAGGTTTGGGGCCATTCTGCAGGATCTGGCCAGCGTCAATGCTGTGAATTTAAAATTGCACAATTCCCAGTTATAATCCAACTCGCTTTGGAAGCGCTGGTGATCACCGTAACAGATGAAAGGCTTCAACTAAATTTGTTTGATATTATATTCCATGACCCTGCCATTCTGTTGCTATAAATTCTGTGCCTTAGGATTGTGCTTCACAACCACCTGATGAAGGGGCAGTGCTCTGAAAGCTAGTGCTTTCAAATAAACCGGTTGGACTGGAACCGAGTGTTGGGTGATTTTAACTTTGTACATCCCCAGTCCAACACCGGCACTTCCCTATTATGATTCCAGTCGATTGGGTGAGTCTGTTTGAAGGAAAAGGAACAACTGGCAAATGGGAGGCTTTTCAAAGTGTGATCTCAGTCTGCCCCATTGGGATAAAGGGAAAAGCTGGGAGGGTTAGGGATCCTTGGCTGGTGAGGGATAATAAGGCTCTGGTCTTGAAATGAAGACTGCATGCATTGGGTTTAAGCTTTCCATATCTACATAAACTCTTCTATTCTTAAAGACATGATCAATCTGTGGAGACCCTACAAACCTCTCAGTCCCTGTAACACTCCAAATCTGCAGAAGCCATTCCAATGCCTGTGACCCTTTCAATCCAGTTCCTACAAAACCCACTATCTATGTGATATCTTTTCATTGCCAGCACCCACCCTGTCAATGGAAGCTCCTCCAGTGTCTCCATCCATCTACTCATTTCCATAATCTTCTCCAGC